>NC_041358.1:6231874-6444374 GCF_900634415.1 Cottoperca gobio | reverse complement strand
CAACCTATTTACAAGAAACAGGCTTAATATCTAGAATATTAACGCATAAACTTGTGGAGGATCATCCATCCATCCATCCATCGTCTACCGCTTATCCGGGGTCGGGTCGCGGGGGCAGCAGCTCCAGTAAGGAACCCCAATCTTCCCTTCTCTGGGCCACATCCGTCAGCTCCGACTGGGGGATCCCGAGGCGTTCCCAGGCCAGTAAGGAGATATAATCTCTCCACCGAGTCCTGGGTCTTCCCCGGGGTCTCCTCCCAGCTGGACGCGCCTGGAACACCTCCCTAAGGAGGCGCTCAGGTGGCATCCTTACTAGATGCCCGAACCACCTCAACTGGCTCCTTTCAACGCAAAGGAGCAGCAGCAGCTCTACTCCGAGTCTCTCACGGATGGCTGAACTTCTCACCCTATCTCTAAGGGAGACGCCAGCCACCAGTCTGAGAAAACCCATTTTGGCCGCTTGCACTCGCGATCTCGTTCGTGGGGATCAATAAAGGCTTATATTGTCTTAATGTCCAGAATTTAACCACTTGATGTAATATTTCATACAATAGGTGGCAGAATGCGCCTTTAACGTTCCTGTCTAGATATTTGCAAATAAACAACATACAAACAAGTAAATCTGAAAACTTGGGAGTTGTTGGAAGGTGCATATTTCTTCCTTTGATAGAAGTAGGCCAGCAGTTTCCCCCTGCTTCCACTTTGTGTTAAATTGGGGAAAAAAGTGCATTTCCAAAATACTCTTTCTTTACACGACCTCCAGACACAATGTACAGATCACCGAGATGATAACTTCTTCTTGGCTTGAAAACCGACTAACAGCAGCAGACACGGGAAACCACTGTTCTCATTTCATGATGTGCATGGCGCCAAAATGTGCCTACTTTGGGTTGATTAATCAAAAACTCACCTCCATTTCTGTTCTGACTCTTGACCCTTCTGTAATCGTTGTACAGCGGTTCCAAGTATTTGTAGCAATCCACTGCGGTGCCAGTTAACCTCATGTACATCGCTCCGAGTAGACGAACATATCTAAAGACAAAAAACATCAGATGGTTGGAAAAGATTCACAAATAGCCCAGTATGAGTAAGCAGATATTATTTTTGCCTTTAGTAGTTTCTAGAATGAGTCAATCTTTCCATCTCAAAAGCAGTTTCTAGAATTACATTTACTTAACATACACATTTTTATTGCCAGGTAGGTTTTCACATACAAGGAATTTGCCTTGGTGTTTTGCTGCATTACAATAAACATAGTAAGAGAAAATAAAAGATAAAAAGCAATTACTGCAATAGTCAAGAAACATTAATAAAATAGAAACGGTGACAACTAAAATATGAAAAACAACATGGACAATATATCCGTTTTTAAATCTAAAGAGCTGCACATTTTGGAGCAGGAATTTTGAAAATATTGTCGTAGGAATGTGAAAGAGTTCACAGTGTAATGCAAAGAGAACATACACAATGTACTAAGAGACCAAAATATGTGCTTTAACATAACACATTGAGACAGTTTTCTGTATTTATCAACTATCAATTTCTTATTATTATTATTTATAAATCTACATGGTGACAGTGTGCACAGTGTCCTATGTTTTGTTGGTTGGTTGGTTGATGAAGGGAATACAGCACAAATGCTCACTTTTTCTCTCAATGGATTGAGATAGAAACTCACTTGAAATCTTCGTTTTTTATGAACTCAACGATGATGTCTTTTTCAGGTTGAATCTGCAGCATCTTCAGAGTGAGGCAGAGGAAGGGAGTGGGCTTGATGTTTCCTCCAAAAACTCCACCGACAAACTTCAACTCCATGGCTTTGTCCACAACCAGCTCAGCTGTGGATGACACAACATGCACACACTTTATAAAACAGTCACTGTGAAATACCAAAGGACAAAAAGGAAATGTCTCATTATTTTGTTGTGTTTATTCTCTAGTAAAAAGTAAACAATAAACCCCAATAATAGGCTGATGGACAGTACAAATTACAATATCTATGATCAAATATATATTTGTTATATTTTTTTTAATGTGAAGGTTTTCTTTGTTTGTTTAAATAATTATTAAATAATATGCAAGTAAAAGATAATACAATATATATATTATAGAATCTTAATTGCAGTCTTAATTTGTCTCATACGGTTTATTTGGAGTTTTTAGCTTTTGTTCAGACAAAATTAACAATTTTAAGACTACATTTGGGTTGTGGTAATGTACTCAGCTATAGCATGTCAGTTATTTAACTATTTTTTAAATAGATGTATAGTAAACAAATCTCAATCTATACTAAAGTAACACATAAGGCTCCGTAACGTTAGCGTTATTATAGCGGACAGGAAGCTAACGTTAGCACGCTGGCTAACATGTTAACGTTACTCACCGGTCAGACCGAAACACTCCTCCTTCCAGTATTTAGACTCGTAAATTCGAGTCCGGATGATTTTCTCCACCAGATACTGCGGGTTGGTCCCGTGTATACTATTTGCATCTTTAACAGTTCTGTTTGCCATTGGAATGAAATATAAGCAACTGTGCTAGCATGGAAACAGCAGCAGCATCAAACTGCAGCCCACCACCGGAAACAGTTGAACTAATACTTCCGGTTCATTCGTTTTTACAGAATAGAAGTGTCATTCACCAAATCAGTCTGCAGCTGTCACTGTTGAATTTAGTAAAGAGCACACACACATTAATGTAAAAACTGAGCAAGTGCTCACTGGTTTGAGTTTTGTTTATTCAAAAAAAAAATTAACAATAAAAACTGATGTACAAAGAGAGAAAAAGGTAATAGAAAATAAAATCACAAAAATAGACATGTAATAACATAACAAAACTGGATTGTAAAACAGGCATTTAGAAGAAGCCTTTTTAAACTATGCTCAACAAGAAGATGTCAATTTTACCAAATTGGAAAAAGAGCTCCATAAAGTTATACACAAATGAATCTAATTGAACATGGACCACTGTTTGTGAAATGTTAGATTGGGTAAATGAAGATTTGATGAGCATGAGTCAATTGCATCTTGTATACAGTTCCAGCGAGACATGACATGATAAGAACTGCAGGGATTAATACAGACAGGAGCAGGGTTTTAGAAAATCATATCATGGAATATGAAGACAGTCTTGTGTGCATGGCAGGATGTGTAGTGTAATCATCATTTTTTGAGTCTTCAAAAAAAGATAAAGAAAAAAGACTAAAACAAATAGGACTCAATGCTACCACTTATATCATGAAAAAAGATAGCATACACAAGAGACGTTTAACTACAAGGCAACTCTTGAGGATGCATGATGGTTTGCGGGAAGTTCAATGTAAAAAGACAAAGACTGGAATCTGAAGGGAGTAAGTTGAAGATAAGAGACACACTTTTACAGATAGGAATGGGTTTATATAAAACACGCATACTTATTTAAGCTGATTTTATTGTTTGTATCCTTATATGCAATGGTTAAACTGATTTCTTTGTTTTGTTTATCTGACTTTTATTTGCTTTACCCATCATTTTATTAACATTGTATATGAGGGCCTGCACTCATCGATCCCTTTGAGATAAAAGTTAAATAAAGAAATGAAAATATAAATATTTATAGGGAACAGGCTCTTTTATAGTTTCCATATTTATTTGTATTCTTATTTTTATTTCATATATTTCAATTTTTTCAAGTTTCACTTTCTCTCTTTAACTGCACTTATTATTTTATCTTAATATCCTGAATATAAACGTATCATATTGTAAACCACTTCAGTCGGGAGCAGCACGCACGTTTTACGTTGCTTTCAGCCCTCCATTAAAACTAGAGAAGAAGAAACCGGAATTTTCGCGCGAAACCTTGTCTGTAGTGGCGTGTGTTCATTGAAGGGTGTTTCTGTAAAATCTTCCCTTTTTTCAATGCGTGTTTTAATTTAAAGCAGGCAAACAGACAAACACAGGCTTTCTCTTTGTATTGCTTATTGACTTTATTGTTCAATCTGAGCTCGTGCAGCAGACAGCGAGGAAACAGGATGAAGTATTTCACCAGACTGAGAGTCAGACGAGTCTACAAGTGGCGGGGAGCACCTTTAAGTTTTAACAGGAAGTTAAAAACATGTGAATATGGGTGAGTACTTTTAGTAGTTTTTGTCTTTTGGATAAGGAGAACTCTTTTCACTGGTGGAAGAAGTATTCAAATTGTTTACTGAAGTAAAAGTACGAATACCACACTGTAAAAATACTGCACTACAAGTAAAAGTCCTGCATTCAAAACCTTAAGTAATTTACTGTGCAGTAAAAGTTCCCCATTTGTACTATCATATATATATATATATATATATATATATATATATATATATATATATATATATATTTATTTATTTATTTATTTATATATATTTATTTATATATATATATATATATATATATATTATATTATATATATATATTATATTATATTATATTACTTTTTTGGATTAATATTACTGCTGCATTAATGGATGTGTTGCATTTTCCTGCTGTAGATGTTTAAGGTTGTGCTCATTGTAACTCCTTTATATAGTGTTGGGTAGTTTAATCTACAGTAATGCATCATATTCTATAAAATCATCACTTGTTTGTAGCGTCTCTGTCCTCTGATCACGTATCTCTAAAAATTCAACTTTGCATGAAAACAACCTGTTTTCAACTTTGTCGTGATGTATTTTCCAGCTGATCCAAGAGCCTTTTTAAAGAGTTTTTCCAGTTTAAGAAGTATGACCATTTTTTCAACACTTAAAAGAACTCCTCATCCTTCATTTTGTCAGAAAAAACACATCATGAGATACAAGGTTTTTACTGGTCAGGAAGGGGAGGAGACACGGAAAAGTAACTAAAGCTGTCACACACATGTAGTGGAGTAAAAACCTTAAAACGTCCCCTCTGCCGTTTTTATTGAATTACATTTCAGATTTTGTGTTTATATCCTGCATGTACTTGTTATTTTCCTGTTTAATCTGTTTTATTCTATTTAAACTTTTTTAGCTAATTAAAGTAGTATACCGCAGTGTAGACAATGCTGTTACAATTAAAGTCCTGCATTCAAAATTGTACTTAAAAAGAAGTAAGACTGCCTCCTCCTAGTCGATTAGTCGACTAATTGGTCGTGTTGGTCAGATACGATTGCTTCAGTTGATTTAGTAATTGTTTTTAACCTCTTACCGTGTGGACGGCCCGCCGTAGGCCCACCAGGAGTTTTATTTTGCCATGTGTTGTGTACAGTCCACCATGCTGGATGTGGTACCCATGCCACATCCTTTTAGAAAGCTTAGTATCTCATCTATTTAGATTGTGATATCACAATCACAACATCAGGTACAATCAGCGCCTCAAAATCATAAATTTGATTGTTAGCTGTTTTAACTTTTAAATGCACTGTAAGGCGACCTTGGGTGTCCTGAAAGGCGCCTTTAAATAAAATGTATTATTATTATTATTATTATTATTATTATTATTATTATTATAATTTATGAAGCCTCATAATAATCCTGTAATCAGTAATAATCCAAAAAAACCACTCCTGTGTCATTGCCAAAGGTCCAAACGATCGTTTCCGGTGAAAAGATATTGATCGCCAACATCGTCACGTCCATAAAAGCCCATAAACAGCTGTTGCAATCTTTGAAATCGGCTGATTGATGTGTGAGATATTTTGTTTATAAATGTTACTCCCTTTGCCTGCAACGGCGAGCACCTGCTTCCCAAATGTAGAGCGGACTAAGCGTTCGATTGACACCTCATTTGAGCCAATCAGAGCTTCCATACGTTATCTATAGCCATCAATAGCCAATCAGTGTCAACTTGATAAGGAAGTGCCAGCCCTCTTCTTTTGTTTACAGACCGAGCGAATAGCAACCGAGTCTCCCGGTGACTGGCGTATCGTGTAGCCAATGAAACGCTGAGAAATTTGATACGCTACTTCGATGGTTTATTTTTTACAAATGTTATTTCTTTGTGCAAAATTGTATTTATTATATTCAATTAAAAAAATGTTTATACTTCACTTACTCTGTGTCATTACTACTGACAGGGAAATATGTGTATGTAATAGTTTTTTGTGAGCAATACAATATTTGATCAATAAATATTATAATATCTCCAAATTGCACAGTCTGGTGTTACTCTTAGAAAAACCTGTCTAATAAGTTAAGTTTCAGGCGGAGTGTATTTTCTTCAAATGCAGTATATTCAGACCACTATTACTCAGTGCCAGAAGCACTTGGAGTGATTCTTCAATGGTTTGCAAGGACTATAAGAGAGTTATCTTTTGAATGAGACCAAAATCATGCAGCTGGTGCAAATGGTTGAAGAGCAGCTTTCAATTTACTTTGGGTATGTCGTTTGTAGGTATTTTCGGGTAAATTCTCCACACTGTAAGAGGTTAATGCTTTTTCATGCTCAATGACTTGTTTCCAAGAAACTTATGAGCACATATCTGGTATACACAAGATTGAAGAAGTGGTGCTTTTGCACAATTCTTTGTATTCTTAAAAAGAACTCATTATGCAGAACGGTCCACTTCAGAATAATATATTATTGATGAATTAATGCATTCATTACTTTTAATATTGCAGCTGGTAAAGGTGGAGCTCATTTGAATTACTTTACTGCTGAGTAGTTTAACAGTTTATGATAAAATATGATATTTTATTTGTTGCTAATGTTTTGTATTCTGAATCTCTAAATCTCAGCTCCTTGGACATCAGTGTGGAGGGTCTCCCCAGGATCACTGTCATTAAAACCGGCGAACACATCCTCATCGAGGGAGACGATGAAGACAACCCGTACGTGGCCAAAGTCATCAGGCTCTTTGGCGACGGTGAGTGACGATGACCTGATGTTACGCTTGACATGTCCTCAAATACTTGTAACTGAACATCTTTTCTCTCGTCGGGTTTCAGAGAACGGGAAGCAGAAGAAGGCGGTGGTTCAGTGGTTTGTTCGTGTATCTGAAGTGCCTTTGAGCAAGCTGAAGCTGCTGGGCAGGGAACCTCACCCCCAGGAGATCTTCTACTACCAGGGCCGCAGCTGTGATGACGAGGTCGACGCCGAGTCCATCCTCAGAACTGTGGAGGTGACTTTCAGTGTCACCTGAATAACATGAAAATACTACTGTAATTTGTATATATTTTTTTCCTTTTATGAGCTTGACAAGTGTGCTTTTTAAAAGTCTTTATAACTGCAGTTTAAAGGATCCGTTCCCCTAAAAAGCAAAAACGGATTTTCTCACTCACCCCGAGAAGGACAATTAACTTCTGCTATTGCAGCTGCTACTGGGGTCCAAACACAACACAATCTGAACATTTGCACAAGGAATGTAAAACACTGCCAACATAAAAGCAAAGAAAACTATTAGCTTAAAGAAATAAATTCAATTAGGGATGTCCCGATCAATTATTTTTGGCTCCAACTGAGTCCTTATTGGGTATCAGGTCTGATGCTTATATTTACTTAAATGTTGATTAAGTATATATCTGACTCATTGGAATTTCACCTGTAGCCTACTTGATCTGATACCTTAAGAACTTCACTTTCAAATTTGTACTCTAATACGAGTTGCTCTTTTTTATGAAGCTGATTGTTTGTACAGCGACACTTTTCTTTTTTTCATTCGGTCCAAACTTTACTCTCAACCACTGACTCAGATATCTGGAAAAATAAAGTATCTGCATGTACTGATACTACGAGAAGTGAGAGGGAAAATGTTTGTTTTCTTGTGAGTTAGGTGATCTGACCCTCTAAGTCTCTGTCCTTTCACTGGCAGGTGAAGCACCTGGATGGAGCAGCTCCGTTCCCGGACTCTGACGATCGAGGCACCCTGTATGTGAAGCTGTCCTGGGACTCCAAGACCTTCAAAGCAGTGGAGTCTGAACCTGCTCCAGCTTCCTCCTGTTCTCCTCCTCCCTGTCCCAAACCCTCCCTCCCCCCCTCACCCCCCTGCTCCCCGCCTGCAGCCGCTCCAGCATCCCGAGGCCCCGCACGACGCGCCCTGCCTACTCCGGACCTTGCCGTCATGCGTCGTGCTGCTACGGGGGAAGTGAGATACTGCCGGGCCACCATGAGCGCGGGGAATGCCGCCACTGCAGAGGCAGAGTCAATGCACTCCGTCACCAAAAGGTCGGCCTCAAAATGTCTGAGCGCCAAGAGGAGGGGCATCTCGGCCAGGACGCCCGGCATCCGCAAGAAACTGGAGCTCAGCAGTGAGTGTTTTCAGTACATAAATGAATATAAATAAATAGAAAATGAGAATGTTTCTGAAAACATTTGAGGTGAGAAATAGGCAATCCAGTAACTTGATCTTGAAATGGTGGAATCTAGCAAATGCCAACAGGAGTACTAGGAGGAGGCAAAGGAACATGACTTTTTTCACAGATTATAGTGCCAGTTTTAGCAAATGTATATATTTTAATGAAGTTACCAATTGCAGCTCTCTGCCTGCCACGGTCTGTAAAAGGAGCTCCAAACAAAGTATATAGTGAGAAGTATTTTCCTCTGACTAATCCAAGGATTGAATTCTCCCTGATCAACTTTAATCTATATCATATCAAGTTTAGTCAAGTATTAATATACGGTGTATTCAGTGTATACACTGAATATTCACACACTATATACACAGTGTATTCAGATATGTGCGTATATCGGCAATCGGCTAAAATGAGTTGGCAAAAAGATCGGATTACTGCAAAAATTCCAATATCTCCTTTTTTTGTTTTAGGGCAGCATTTAATCATTTGATTCATAAATTACTTTCACCACTAATTATTATAGTTCTGCTTAACGATATCCTGACGGTATGTTTTCTCTCTGGGTCTCGCCAGGTCCGGAGAAGAAGTCGATGATCTCCGAGGACCTCATGAGCCAGCTGCTGGACGAGGAGCTGAAGTCGGAGGTGATGTTGGCTCAAAGACTGTCGTTGTCTCCTCCTCAAGCCGTGCCCCTCAAACACAGCCTCACCCCCCTCAGGAAGAACCACAGAGCCCCCACCGCTCAGGGCAGTTTCCCCCTGAAGCCCTCCGCCGTCGTCCTCAACAAAATGTCTCTCTCTGAGATGAACGGTTCTCCATCGTCCGCCAGACTCGACTCTACCAGGTCAGAGAAGACTCTCGCATACAGTCGCAGCATCCACAACATGCTCAGTGTCGAGTTAGACACACGGGTTTAAAGCAGCCATGCTCACATCATTGCCAAAAAACAAGATCTCTGATATTTTTTTCCAAGGCAAAACTAAAACATGATTATCTTTATAGCCATAGCACTTCTGTAGAGAGAACAATGTCTGTGTTTTAAGTGAAATATCTCAACAACTATATAACGGATTGTGAGGAAATGTGTTCATGTTCCCGTTGGGATGAATTGTAATAACTTTGGTGATCCTCTGAATCATCTAGCGCCATCATCAGGTCAACATTTTAATAGTTAAGTCAAGTAAGCATGGACTTCCAGTTTAGCAATCATCGCTCATTCATCAGCCTGATATCTGCAGACAGCTGTTAGTTAGCTTTAGCTGCTCAGCGGGTAGAGACGGCTAATGTTGCAGCTGTCATCTACGTTTTGTTTGAATTAAAATAACCTTTTTTGTGCACATTGTAACACCTCATCTCCATAATGTAAAGATTTTATTTTAATGAATTAAAGCAGGGGTGGGGAACCTTTTTCCTATCAGGGGCCATTTAAATTTTTACAACATCCTTCGAGGGCCATACTAGTTATTGAACTCAAATTTTTTGAAAGACACAGCCCATTCATTTCACCTTTCTTTTATGCTGTGCAAAAAAGCAACTTTTGACAGAAACAGAAATCCTTTATTAGTCCCACAACGGGGAAATGTATCTTGTCACAGCAAAAGAACATAAGAAGTAAAAAGACAGTACACAATAATTAAATAGAATAAAAATAATATAAGTACTAAGAGGTTGAAAATAAAGTGAGTATTGCACATGGCAGTGATGATTACACAGCAGTGGTGGACTAGTCTGTTCTTGGTGTGGTGGTCTACCTCTCTATCTCTCCATGTTGTCATGTTCCGCTCTGCAGAGCTGCTTGTTGGGCCAAACTCCGCCGAAGAGCGTTAACTTTATCCAAACGCACTCGTCCTTTCAGCTCGTGCAGTTCGGCATGTTTCGTGGTGTATTGACGCTCAAGATTATTTTTCATCTCCGCAAGTATGTCCACACAATCTAGACACACTGGCCTTTTACTTCCACATAGAAATAATCGTTCGTCCAATTTCTCCTGAAAAGTGCGACATTCCACGTCCAGCTTTCTCTTGTTTACACTCGCCACGCTGCGTTCACTGAGGTCAATGACCGTCTCGTTTAATATTGAAGTTTAACATGACGTGACCACGTGATGACACGTTCCGCTGGTGTTGTGTTCAAGGACCCTGACCTTGCCAGAAAAAACACTCAGTCGCCCGTTTTATTCTATTGCTGTCTAGATCTTTTGCGTGTGTTTATGAATTACCTCGAGGGCCGGATCAAATGGTCTCGCGGGCCGTGAACGGCCCGGAGGCCAGAGGTTCCCCACCCCTGAATTAAAATATTGCAGTTTATTGCACAGCATGGAGGACAGAAAATGACTTGAGTATAAATGCAATGAATGAAAAAAGTACAGGCATTCTTTTTTTACATAAGTGCTGAAATGCATACATAAATCATTAAATACATTCACAAATAGACGGAGGTTAGGCCTCCTATCTCATTAACATACAGACTCATAAATACAAGTAGGTGTACAGAAATGTAGAAATACCTTTTTGATACGTTTATTTATTTCGGCATTTTCTTTCTTTCATTCATTTTTGTATTACTGTACTTAGAAACCAGGATACTGTGGCCTGTGAACACCTGGTCCAGGTTTCTAGATCACTCAATCATGTAGTAGTTAAGATTTTGGGGAAGAATGTACTTTCAACCTAGCTTTAAAATGGCAAAAAAAGGAAAAGATTTTAAACCGATATAAACGGAGATAACCGTTTTAAATAGAGACTCACTGGTGCCTCTTCTGTTGGATTAAAGTCCTCAGCAGGGTGATGATGAGATGGAGGCAGGGTTACCGGCCGACTCCGTTGGGACACCCAGAAGGAGAAATTGCACGCCGAGGAGACAGTATCTCACCAGGGGGCAGAAGTGAGTCACACTGCAGGCCTGGTGGTTGTTATGACTGTAAAGGGATGTGTATGATTCCTGGAGCACAACAAAGTGGTGTGTCAGAGAAAAAGAGGAGTTTAGTCTTTATGACCTTTTGAGGTACGAGTCTGCACAGCCGGGTGAAGTTGTAGCCGGTGTCACAGTTTTAGTGTGGACAATCAGAAAAGTGTCTCCACAGTGTTTGGGTTCAGTGTTCGCTTACTAAACACAGTGATGTAACTCCAAAAATCCAATGTGTCTTCAAACAGAGCTACCACTCCTTCTCAAAAATGGGAACCGAAAACACTGAAGGAACCAGCCCTGGGAATGCTGTAAGTGTGTGTGTGTATGTGGGTATATGTACAGTATATATGTGGGTGTATATCATGTCCAACAGCTTAGTTGTTGACCATCTTAAGTCCCAGGCTCCTCCCAACAATGCAACATACAGTTTACTTAAGATATAAAAAACCAAATGAGATAAACACTGTTGATGTGTTCAGAGCTGAAGCTGATAATGAAACCTCGCCGATGCTGCCGGTCATCGCCACACCGAGGAGCTCCAAGAGGAAGTCGGCCCAGCTGGTGTCATCTCGCATCCGAAAACAGCTGTGAGTGCAAAGAGGGAGTCATCATGATGGATCTTTCAGTCCACTGATTGATGAATTCTCGTGGAAGACCTTCGAGTACTGAAGTTTCACTGTCTTGTTTGATCAGCAATCTTCTAGAGAACCAGCAGGACCTGAACTCAGACGGAGAGGAAGAGGACGAGTTTGTTCTGTCCAAGAAGGAGCTCCAGAGCAGCAGTGATGATGATGATGAGGAAGAGGAGGCAGGGCTGGATAGTGATGAGGAGGTAGTTGTTAAAAAGGGCAGAAATGCCGCAGCAGCTACTTCAAAACAGAGAACTCGCTCTTTGACCAGAACGCCAAGAAAAACTCCAAAAAAGAAGGTAACAGTCCCGGAAACATCCACATCAGAGAGAATCTCTTCACTTCACAAACTTCTCACCTTGTGCCTTTAACTGTTTCGGCAGATCACACCCGGCACGCCACGGACTCCTTGTCGCGCCACTCCCAGCATCCCCAGCAGATCGCGGCCGGCCCGACTGCCTGCTAATGTTCTGGAGGAGGCCAGAACGAGGTGAGACGCAACAGAAAATCTTGTCTGGTAACACCTGTATCCCTTAATTTTACATAACCTCTGTTTTTAATTAGATTTGTACGATTAGTCTGTTGTTAGGGGGATGTCTTCTAATGTCTTGTTTTTTCCAAAGCACAAATATATATTCAGTTTAAAATGTTATAAAACAGAGAAAAGCATCAAATCCTCACATTTGTGAAGTAAAAGCAGTGAATAGTTTTGACTTGATAAATGACAAATTGATTAAGAGATGAACTGAACACCAAAAACGGTGATTGTCAGATGAATGGCCTAATTGTTTAAGTACAGAGGGATAGTCAATTCTCCCATTTTAAAAATGATCAAGTAAAATAATTGTGTTTTGTTCCCCAAACTGGAGGAATTTTTGTCAAGAATAATCAGAAATATCCTTTATTATAATTTTAGCCAAAGTCCTGCAGACCAAATGTAGTAATGTATTTCTTTGGATGCCGAGATTACATTCAGGAAACAGTTACTCTGTTTTGACTAACCTTTTTAAAACACTGTTGAAACATCACAAAGGATTGGACCAATTTATTAATATTCTTTCCATAAAGTTATTTATTAATTTCTATCCATCGTCCACCACTTATCCGGGGTTGGGTTGCGGGGGCAGCAGCTCCAGTAGGGATCCCCAAACTACATCCGCCAGCTCCGACTGGGGGATCCCGAGGCGTTCCCAGGCCAGTGAGGAGATATAATCTCTCCACCGAGTCCTGGGTCTTCCCCGGGGTCTCCTCCCTGCTGGACGTGCCTGGAACACCTCTCTAGGGAGGCGCCCAGGTGGCATCCTTACTAGATGCCCGAACCATCTCAAGTGGCTCCTTTCAACGCAAAATGTATTAATTTCTCAAGACTTTATTGATATCAAAGTGTTATTTAGTCAGTCGGGCAGATGATCGACAGAGCGAACTGCACATGAATGTGTGTTGATGTTTGTTAATGTGTATTAATGTGTCTCTTCAGGCTGCACGTGTCCTCGGTGCCAGAGTCTCTGCCCTGCAGAGAGCAGGAGTTTCAGGATATCTACAGCTTCGTGGAGAGCAAGATCGTAGACGGCACGGGAGGGTAAGATCCAGATCCTGACTCTGGTCCCAGGGTTCACAGAGGCCCAAAGTCTTTGACTCGTCACCCTCCTAGTCCCCCCTCGCCTACAGTGAAAACAGCAGTGCTAGTAGTTTATTTACCAAAGTCTGTCCCTAATATCAAAAACAGTAACTGTATGAGAAGTCTGCTTCAAATGTAAAATTAGATCCCAGTGTGGCTGCGTAGGATTGTTTCCAACTTGTGTGAAACTCCAATAACTTCAGAGTGTTGTAAAGTCAGAATGTATTGAAAAAAAAGATGCAACATGTTTTCATCTAATGAAATCTCTGCTTCAATCCGTATTTGTTGGTATTTAGACTTTTTATTGCTCGTCCGCTTGCCGCACGCACTGCCAAGTTATATTCACTCGTGTAATCTGATTACAATTCATTCAAAGTGAAGATTCATTTTTTAGGGTGATGGCGTCATAAAATATTATTATATAAAATGAGAGGTTAGTGTGTTGGTGAGGTATGTTGAACCTAAAGCTAGAATTGTTCGTGTTTGTGGTGGCTCTCTTTTAACCTGGCTAGATCGCCATGGCAACTTATTCTCATGAAGTGTCACTTTATAGTCGATGAGCGCTACAGATTCTGAGCTGAAGGAAAACACAAACCTTTTGAGCCTAAAGTTACATTAGTAATACAACCGGACGAAGCCGTGCAGTCACAGCAGCACATGCTGTTTGTATCGCAAAGCAGGTTCCTTGCCATGGCAACCTGTGACAGTGATGCAGAAAACTGTCTCTGTTGAATCTGCTTCATAGCGCAGCCCTCTGGTCGCCACACTGACCTGTCAGGTTGTTGATCTTTGTGTCTCAGGTGTATGTACATCTCAGGTGTGCCGGGCACAGGTAAGACGGCCACAGTACACGAGGTGATGCGCTGTCTGCAGCACGCCGCCGATGTGGACGAGATCCCTCCTTTCCACTTCATCGAGATCAACGGGATGAAGATGACGGACCCTCATCAGGCCTACGTACAGGTCCTGCAGGTGAGAGTAGTGAACGTCACACGAAAGACAAAAGGGCATGCGCGTATTAATGTTTAAATTAAACTGACGGATGTCGTACATTTTCTAGTTAAACCTGACACTTGTGTGGAGATGATGACAGCAGAATAAACAATAATATCTCTATAATGGAGATTTAAACCTGCAACATCTGTAGACGTCCATCCGCTCAGAACTTTCTCTGCACTGCATTTGTTTCTATCTCCTCACCTCCACGGAGGTCGATGGTGACTTCAGAAATGTGCCATTTTTCATTATTTTGCAACATTAATTTGCTTTGGTCAGTTATGTTCGGCAGATCCTCTAAACTTTCAGCTGAAGTGAAGTCACGTCAGGATACTTACCAGATATTTGCTGATTTGTCAAATGTATCACATTTTTAATATTTAAACGCAACAAAATAATGCATTCACAAAATAACAGAACAGAAACTGTTGAAGTGGCCAGCAGGCAGGGGCTGCAGCCCACTCAGCACCTCTCTGCTGTCATGTGTCAGGGTAGGGTGTTCAAAGCAGCAAGCTTTGAACACATTGGGGGGAAAAGTATTGTTAAAATCAGTTATGATTGATCTCATATTTTGGCATCAAACTAAAATGTTGAGCTTTAAACAAGCTGGTTTCCCTTTTATGAAATTTAATAAGGAAAACATTTCCACACGCAGATAATTTGGCCATCTATTTAAACGTCAAACAAGGTGTCTAACGGGTATTTAAAAGGCCACTCCACTAATTTTACACGTGAAGTTCAGCGTTATTCCACCTTGGAGATTCAAAAGTTGGAACAGAAATCCTGCGTTTTAAACTTGTTGTGTGTTTGTGTGGCCATTTAGGATCCAGGAAGTTATAAACACCCTAATAAGACAGTTGCATAATGGCTATGTTGTTGGATCCATTCTAGGGACAGAGTCAAGATATCTCGAAACATGCTGCAGAGTTTGACAATTATGTCTCTTGAGAGTCCACCTACTTTAACTAATGCTAGCAGTTTTCCCCTGCTTCCAGTCTTTGTGCTAAGCTAGGCTAAACATGTCCTGGGGATGACACTGACCTCATCTGACTCTGGAGAAGGCTGAGAGACGTTGATCTGTTTCTTTGATTATAATCGTGAATTGTGTCCAGCGGAATGAGAAATGTTGTGGTGTGTTCACTGACTGACCGGTCTGGTCTCTGCAGAAACTGACGGGTCAGAAGTCCACGGCCGACCACGCAGCAGCTCTGCTGGAGAAAAGATTCAGCAACCCTGCACCCAGGAAGGAGACAACCGTGCTGCTGGTGGACGAAGTAAGAACTCTCTTTCATATTAATGAGCTTTTATTTTGTCGACATTTCCCCAAAAACATTTTAATAACGTCCCTTTAGAGGACTAAAATGAAAGAATGTTTAAAAATGAATTGTAAAAAAAAACTAAGCCCTGCGCACCTGAAGGATACATCAGTTGATATTTAATATTTGTTCAGAAACCAGCAATGAATGTATCTACTAACCAGTTGCGGGCCGTGCATTTCACAGCTAGGCCTTCAGTGATGTCCTACACAGTCCTACCTGAATTATTCCACCTCTTAATACCATCATTATGACGCCATGGCTCTTGAAACTATACATTTAGACAGAAACTCAGTCTAACCGGACGTTGCATCACCTTAACATAGTCAAGTACAACAGAGTTATATTAATATTTCCGAAGCATTTATAATCAATAACTCTGCATTTACAATTAAGAGTGTTAAACTACCAGCTTTAAGATCGCTAGGATACTGTCAACACTTAAACATAAAAGGCGCTTTTAAGGGATTAGTCTACAAAGTTTTATTAAGTCCACTAAAAGTATGTGAGCTTTAACAAGTGTGTTCACTAAACAGCGCTTTGTCGCACCTAAAGCAGTTTCATTTAAGAAACGTGACGATAAAGAATAAAGACACAAACTATTCACTGAAAATAAAAGAAAACAAACAAATAATTTGCATTTGTTCATGAGGATATATTTGCGACAGTGGTGAAAGTGTATTCATAGCCTTGAATGTCCACTTTGATAAACCAAAACAATTCAACAAGTCTCCTTGAGTACTTTTACTGCACAGCTGAGCCAGTGCGCCACACACATCTCTACATCTCTTGTAGAAGCATCAAACATTTTATATATTTGTCAAAAAACAAAATGCTTGTTACCAAAACAACTGATTATTTGAACACAAAATCCATCCTCCTTTCTTTCCTCAAGAAGACTTCAATGACTGTTGTACAGTTCATCTGTGCGTTTCAGTTCCACCAATAAATCCTTTTCTACAGACACGGAGGCTAATGCTGAAAGCCGAGTCTGTCCAGCAGCATTTCTGCCATAAGTTTTAATTCGCTTTAAGGCCGAGAATGACCGCTCGGCAGAAGCAGTGGACACAGGGATAGACTCGCTAGCGTCTGGGTTGGCCGTTCTCTTCTCACGATATCTAGCTTTTCTTGAAAAGTTCGTCTTGAAAATGGCGTTGTAATTATATCTGCGACCAAATCGATATCTTCTCCTCCTTCAGTCATTGTGGGTTGAAAAAACAGCTTGTAGAAATCTACACAAATTAGCTCGTTCAAGGTCAGTTGCTAGCTCTGCATAGCTCTGCCTTTCAATAGTGCGTATCCAATCAAAAGTATCGTACGCCTGCTAGCTGGCCCCGGTGTCGCCAACTCGAAATCTGATTGGTTAACGCCACAGTTTTGTCTCCGTTCACTTTAAGCGACAGGCGCCCGCACTGTTGATTCTGAAGGCCTCAGGGCAGATCTCTTGGACCCTGGCAACACATCATGGCTGAAATATGATTGGATAAAAGCTCTAACATAAAGGCCAGACCTCCAAATCTCGATCTGAGGCTGGAAGCAGCGCAACCCAGAGGAAAGCTATGAAATGAAGAGAATAGACTATGGGGAATAATTTAATACATATTTGGACTAATCTCAGCTTTAAAACAAACTTTAGGTAATTCTCAGACAGCCGTGGTGCCTACAGGGAAACAGTGGCCGCAGAAAAATCAGATATGCTTTGAAAGAAACCAGTTTAGTGAGACATTTTCTCAGAGGCTGATGCTGAAATTTGAACATTTAAAAAAAACAGCAATTATTTTTAATATACACAACATAAACAATCTTGTTCTCCTAGATAATTGTATGTGTGTGTTTTACCAAGATATATTCTACTTTTGCACAGGGACTTCTTTTCTTCTTCTTTTTTTAATATATTTAATAAAAAGAAGAAATATGTCATGTTTAACGTTGTACCAGGTCAGAGGTCAGTTAAGCCCCTGTTCACTTAGATAATCATTGTAAAGGTTTTGCACAACACTCTGCAGTTATGTATCATTTTGACACATTCATATTATAATATGAATACAAAAACGCTGAGTTGGTCGGCCCTAATGTTTAAGAAGATGGAGGTCGTCACGTGACAGCAGGCTAACGCTCTTTAAACCCTTTTGTGTCACGCAGTTGGACCTGTTATGGACCAGGAAGCAGAACGTCATGTACAACCTGTTCGACTGGCCGACGCGGCGCCACGCCCGCCTGGTGGTGCTGACCATCGCCAACACCATGGACCTGCCGGAGAGGATCATGATCAACAGAGTGGCCAGCAGACTGGTGAGGGAGCCTAACCCTGTCCTGCGAAAACCTTTAATATCGCCTCTGTGATCACTTGCCACTCTCACGGCTGTTCTGTCGTCTTACACCACAACACCTGCACTTTATGGACACAAGTATTGGACCACTCCTCTAATCATTGAATTCAGGGGTTTCATTCAGTCCCATCGCCACAGGTGTATAACATGAAGCACCTGGCCCTGCAGTCTGCCTTTACAAACACTTGTGAAAGAATGGCTCGTTCTAATGAGCTCACTGAACGTGGTTCTGTAATAGGATGCACCGTTGCAACAAGTCAGTTTGTGAAATGTCTTCTTCTTGATATCTCTCCTTGATATTCCACGATGAACTGTAAGTGGTATTATTGCAAAGTGGAAACGTGTAGGAACCACAGCAACTCAGCCACGAAGTGTCAGACCACATGAAGTTACAGAGCGGGGTCGCCGAGGCGCGTCAGTCACCAAAGCTCTGCCGACTCAATAACAGAGTTCCAAACCAGCTCCGGCAATAATATCAGCAACAACATCTTAAAGCTTCACCTTAGCAGCTTAAGTCATTCTGGACATTTCTATGCTTTCAACTTTGTGGAAACAGTTTGGGGAAGAACCCTTTCTGTTCCAGCATGACTGTGCCCCAGTGCACAAGTCAGGAAAAGCAACAGAGAAACGGTTCCTCCGAAGAAAATCTTGTCAGTATTTTCCTCTCCAATGAATCCCCAAAACTAAATAACATTCACTTTTTAGTTCCACAATCGGTTCAGCTCAAATCACTTGAGAAAAAGGCTTTTTGTCACTGATTTAACGGAGTGACCTGTAGGTCACGCGAGTCAAGTCCAGTCTTCACATCGGTCGGGGTTTGTTTACAGCTGTAGAATGGAACTATATGTAAATACTATATTTATTCATAGAACTCCAAGGGATTAATTACCCGGATGTTTAAGTGACAGGACCAAGTCCCCAGGAAGGAGCGGCAGGCTTTTACGTATTGCATACACATTTTACGTAGTGGTCAAACCGTGGAATTACAACTTATGTGTCCATCACATTATGAGGTGAGTCCAAAACCCAAAGATGTTCAGCTGTTTACTGAAACAGAGGAATCTTTGCTTGAAAATTGACTTGAATGTTTAATACATCATCAAAATAATCAGTCCATTGACTGATCAGCTATTAATTCCAGATCGAGAATAACGGACGTGCATTTTCTTTGGAGAAATTTTGTAAAGTTGTTGAAATTGAGATGATTATCTGTATAAACAACTATGACGGGTTACATGTCGCGTCTAAATGTTTCCAGGGTTTGACCAGGATGTCGTTCCAGCCGTACAGCTTCAAGCAGCTGCAGCAGATCATCATGTCCCGGCTGAACAAGGTGAAGGCCTTCGAGGAGGACGCGCTCCAGCTGGTGTCCAGGAAGGTAAATAACCGGGACGTATTTCTCCCCTGACCTGAGCTCTGTCACAGGTCCGTTCACTGACGGTCTCTCTTCTCCTCTCGCAGGTGGCCGCTCTGTCCGGTGATGCTCGTCGATGTTTGGATATCTGCCGCAGGGCGACGGAGATCTGCGAGCACTCTTCCGCAGACTCTCATTCCACAGGATTGGTGGGAATGAGTCACGTCATGGAGGCGCTGAATGAGATGTTTTCCTCCGCCTACATCACCGCCATCAAGTGAGACTCTCACCTCGGTCACATTAATGACGGAGATGTGAAGGCGTGATGAGATAAAGTGACTGATGTGTGTCTTCAGGTGTGCGTCGGTGCAGGAGCAGCTCTTCCTCAGGGCGGTAATCGCTGAGTTTCGGCGGCTGGGATTGGAGGAGGCCACCTTCCAACAGGTAAAAAACAAACGCGTGGAGAAGAGTTAAAGATAACTAGAATGCAAACTATCCACCTTTACATCTGGCAGTTGGCCCTAAAAATATATCCTGAAATGCAGTATAAGGAAAGTATCAGAACCTCTTAATCAGATTGTTTTTTATTAAAGTGAAACAATGGACATTTGTAGAGGAAGAAACCAACCATAAAATGTTGAATTGACGCTTTTACACTTTTTCTACTTTGTAAACAAACGAGATATAACGCGTTAACGGATTAGCTTCTGATAGCTTCTTTTTTTTTTTGGACGGAGCCAGGCTAACTTTCCCCCCTATTTTCAGTCTCTATGCTAAGCTATGCTATTTGATGGGATTTATTCAAATTTGGCACAAACGTCCACTTGGACTCAAGAATGTTTTTGGCCATAACTCAAGAATTAATATGCCAATTCTAACATTGTCACACAAAGGTCAAATAGGATAAAAGGTTATGACATTTTGGACTTGACTCGATCACAAACAACTGCAAGGCGGTAATTTAATGTTTTTTGTGTTGTAAAGCATCTTTTATTTTACTATCAAGTGCCATAGAAGTGTGATTTATTATCCAGAGCCACGACATCACTTCCTGTCTAGCCTCAATGTAATCCCTCATTCAGCATTTCTTTCCAGCAAAGATGAACACAGAAAAAAAAACTACAGCTATAAAACGGAGCATAAAACTCTTCTGTTTTCAAGTAAAGTAATCTCTGCTGTCTAAAACATTATTACAGACGTGTGAAATAACCACAGACACTCGGCTCGCTTCTTTAGTCACAACATCACTTCCTGTCTAGCCTCTATATAACTCAGAATATTTTGGATTTTATAAAAATAAAGCTTGTTCCTGCAGTTTATTTTCTATATTCTCAGACAAATCGGCTCCTCTGCAGCAGCTGGAGATTAGATGTTTAAACATTTGTGATTTTGACAAAGATGCACACAGAAAAAAGCTCCCATGTAAATGTTCAAACACTTTCTACATTCATAAAACGCTGTCTTCTGTAGTCAAGTAAAGTAATCTGCTGTGTTAAAACATTATTCCAGACGTGTGAACTAACCACAGACACTCGGCTCGTTAGTCGGGCTGTGAACGTCAGCCCGTTATGGTCTGTGGCTGTTTGTTAAAGGCCCACTGGAAAACATGTGAAGCGAGGAACACGACATACTGTTGAGGTTTATTTCCTGGAATTTTCATTCTAATGCGTGATCCCAAAGCATATTTCTAAATTGTTAATCTGACCCTGCACACTCTGTGGAGCGGAGTGTGTCCTCACACCCTGTAAACCAGGGCTGCCCAAAAGGTCGAACCTGTAGATCGCACACCGCTAAAAAAAAAATATATAATATATATTCCCCCAACGGAACCCCGCGTTTGTCATTATAGTCATCTTCTCCCGATTAGGATGACTTCATTAATCATCAGGAGCCGAATTATCCACAGAGTAGTTTCACTTTAAAAATCAGCATTTCCCCGGTGAACACAGGGCGGAGCGGCTACGGGCTAAAGGCTAAGTTTGCTCAGCTTGTTTCACTGATAAATTGAGATCCAGACGTCTGATGACTAAAATCCATCATCCATTTAAAATGTATAGTTAAAAACTACCAAGATCTAAAAAGTGTATCGTAAAAATGTGGCCGCTGGCAGACAACCACAACGCTGACAGGTGCAAAGAGACCAAACGAAACGCACCATTACCTTGATTAAAATGACACATTATCCCAAATCTTTCCAAAAATGTTCAAACATAGAGAAATCTAAGGGCTCACCGGTACTTTCTTGGAACGCATAAGGAACATTTAAAATAAAAGCAGTGCAGAACCTTAGTGATCTGGCTGGAACATTTAAAATAAAAGTAAATATGTTATGTAAGGAGGATCAAAGGTCATTTAAAGCTTTGTAAACAAGTACAAAAATAAAACTCTTCCTCCTTTCTTCTCTCGGGTAATAATGGACACATGGATTGATGTGGTCCAGATCCTGAAGCACAGAAACCGGAGTAAATGTCCTCCTTGTGTTTTTCTCTCAGGTGTTTGTGCAGCACCAGGCTCTGTGTCGGGTGGAGGGTCTGCAGCCCGCCAGCGTGTCGGAGGGCCTGGCAGTGTGTCAGCGTCTTGGAGCCTGCAGGTTACTGCTGCTGGAGCCCAGCCGCCTCGGAGTCCTGCAGCGGGTCCGCCTCAACGTCAGCCAGGACGACGTTCTCTATGCCCTGAAGGCCGACTGAAGGAGCAGCCTCCTCGCACTCATTTATCTGAAACATGTGGGAATCCTGAGTTATACAAACTGAAATAACTGAACCAGATTCCGTTTTTAAACTTTTAATAACCTCTTGTGTAAACTCCTCTAACTAATCACATTCAAGACAGAAATCTCACTATGGGGAAAATATTTGGAGTCAAAGGTTTTTGCATTGACTTTATTTTAAGTTTGTGAAGTCTCCAGTTAAAAATTAGATTTTTCTCTTTCTGGAATTATTTTTAACGTTGTATAGTGCATCTTATTTTTGATGTTTCAATACCTGAATATGCAATAAAACTCCATATTTAATAGTAACTGCCCTTTAATTCTTCTTCTTCTTGCAATGATGGTAGGGTTGAAACATAACTTGTGGTCATCTAACCATTCCTTTACTGAGAAGTACCACCTGTGTTGGCGTGCTCACAATCAGTCGCACCAAATCTAGAGAGGAAAGGAACATGACTCATGATTTGGTTTGCTCAGCGTTGTGGGGAGAGTTGTTAGAGTAACTGCAGCTGCACTCAACTCTCAGCAGCTCAGCTCTGCTGCACAACAATATGTTCTTTGTCCATGTATGAACCCATGCAAGCAATTTGACTCTATTTTTGTCATTGCTCTCGATGTTTGTCATAGAAATGGACACACACACCCCCACACCCTTGCAGAGGCCCTTGGGCCGTCACACCCACAGTTGAGGCTTAGGTTGAAAAAACAAAAGATAACTCTGAGAGCGCAGACCTCCATCAAGGACATCTTGCAATGTTAACGTAAGTGAAAAACAATGTGTGTGTCGGCCCCAGGATTCAGATCCTCTCCAAATTTGAATAGATTCATGAAAATGTGTTTTTTCAAGTTTCATTTGTCATATGTAAGTTAACACAGGGTCAACGGTACAATGAAATGTGTCTGAGAGAGACAGCATGTCAGCGCAGCTGTCAAAAATGAAATATTTTTAAGAAGAGTACTATTTAGTGCTATATACAATTTAAGTTAAAACAATAATAACAAAAACAAACAAACAGACAGTGAGGGTGTGTCTGGAGATCTGGAGGTTGAGAAGCCTGATGGCTTGGTGGTAGAAAGTGTCCTTGAGCCTGGAGGTGCGTGCAGCCAGGCTTCTGCATCGTCTGCCTGACGGTAACAAGGAGAACAGTCTGTTGGGTGGCTTTGGTCCTTTATGAAGCGGTGTGTCTTCCGGAGGCACCGCTGGTGGAAATGTCCATGTTGTAATGATGAGTGAGATGAGTACTGATTATGACTCGTCCGCCTTACTTAGAGAGAGAAACACTGCGAGAAACACATCCTGGCCGGCAGCAGCAGCTCTTCCTGCTCGGATGTGACTCAACCAGAGTGGGAAGACAGCTTCTTCTTCTGCTCAGACACTCTCTCCTTTTCGCTCTCAGACAGCAGGACAAGCTGAGGAGGAGGAGGTCAGCAGGTCCGCCTCTTTACCAACACTTCCTCCTGGACATTACGCAGCTCAGACACCGGTCAACAAGCAGGACGTAGAGGACGCTGAACCACAAGGTCAGTCAAATGTACTATTGTTTTTTTATTTAGCCTTTATTTAACTTTTAAGAGAAAATAAAACGAAAAGGGATGCAGTTTGTCAAACCTGAAGCTATTTTCAGGTTAGTTAAACAGATGAGATGCGAGCCATGTGCTCCCTGAAGGTTGTTTAAACCTCCTGCTCTTCTGGAGGATTATTTTTGTTTTAATAACAAAATATAACCTGCCGATAAATGTAAAACTGGATATAAGCCCTTTAAATCAGATTGTGTTGGTTGTGTGTGTGTGTTTCGTGTTTTACTAAACAACTGACATGCAGGTGACAGTTAAAGAGTCACCCTAAATCATGAGAAATACGTGGTCTTTTACAAAACGTGCTCATAATACAGACTGTCCGGTGTGCGCGCAACGGCTTGTTTTATAGATCAGATGTCTATCGCGAGGAGCAGGGAACTTGGAGCAGGGAGATGTTTTTTAAAGAAACTGTTTCCTTGAGCTGCACGTAGCGGGTCTACAAAGAGGAAATCGAGAGTTTTCCACATGGTGTCCAATAATATTCGGTATAGTGTCCTGTATTCATTAGTCTGTGTGGATATGTTGAGGCTGAAGGTTTGCACCGGATTCAGACAGCCTCTTTAACATAAACAAAATACAGTTCAGATGCAGATTTCAACCATCAGCAGCTCTTAGAGGATGTGGTTTATACTGTCAAGCTCCGCCGACAAAAGGTCTCTGCTGCTCACGTGAGGACTGCCTCATGACAGTATTTTGCACCAAGGTGTAATTAAGTCCAACTGTAAGCCTTCAATTCATGTTTTATTGGCAAAATTACAAAAGTACTGTGTGCATAAATTAATTTTAAAAATATCACATCTAAAAACTATTCAATAACAGCCTCTCAAAACAAATGAAGTTCATTATTCCTACCTGAATTCTGTCCAACAATATACTGAATATAGATTGAAATGTATGACATAAAATGTAAAAATATTTCCCATGATCATTTATAATGTTTAATGAATGCTTAAAATAAAAATGTATATATACATTTTAAAAAGTGGTCTGCCAGCGCCCACCATCTGTTGCTCTAAAACACACCTAGTTAACGTGATGCATAACCAGAGTATGCACTCACAACCATGTAGCCTAATTGGTTTAATTAAAAAGCACAGTCAGACAAAACTTCAGATCTAACTCATAATAAAATGTACTATTTGAATTCTGGGCATGGGGTTATATATTACAGCCCATTCATAAACTGGTGTACCCGGATGTAGATTAACACACTAAACAGAAAAGGAGGTAATGACTGTGGGCAAAACCTAAGACTGGAGGGAAATTAAAAGTTGTTTCTGGATGTTTATTAATAATAATAATAATAATAATAATAATAATAATAATAATAATAATAATAATACATTAGACTTGTATAGCGCTTTTCTAGTAACTCAAAGACACTTGACAGAGTGAGTGACACCAAAAAAAAAAAATATATATATATATATATAGTGATGATTTGAATGTGATGAGTGAGGAGGAGCTGTTTACCACAACTGTTCTCCTATTCCGCTAGTGAAACCTGGAATACTGAAAGACCACACACACCCACACACACCCTTGCAGAGGCCCTTGGGCCGTCACACCCACAGTTGAGGCTTAGGTTGAGGTTCGGTCTCTACAGTGGTATCTGCCAGTGGTATAAATGATAAGCTGTTAAATTGCACACAACATCGGCATAACTTAATTAGCTGCTACATAAGGCAAGAAAGAATCATTATGTTGTTAAGAAGTGATTTATTACAGTGGAACATGACTGACATACCGTGTATAATCGTCATAGACCAGTGAAACGACTGCGGCGGCATACCAAAAGCCAACAGTGGCAAACCACTAAGAGGCAACACATGCCTCCATAACAAGAGTGGCATCCAGCCAGACTCTGCTTGACTGTGTAGAAGAACTGTGTGTGTGTTTTAAAAAATATAGTAACCTCCCGTGTTAGTGATAGAAAATTGCTACAAGGTGACGTCTGACCAACAGATGTTCAGTTTACTGTCACATAAATTAAGTAAAGGCAGAAAATCTTCACATTCGATGAGCTAAAGCTGAGGAATCTTTGCTTGAAAATTGACTTAAACGTTTAATAAATCATCAAAATAATCAGTCCATTGACTAATCAGCTATTAATTTCAGCTCGAGAATAACGGACATGCGAGAAATGTTGTAAAGTTGTTTAAAAACTTTTTATGACTTTTTTCTGTTTCCCCCCTTGTCTCTCAGACTGAAAACGCCAGCATAGTGTATAATTTTAAGGATGACAGCCCTGCTTCTGCTCTCTGGAGCCGAAGCATTGGGGATGCCTCTGTCCCACTAAGCCGTTGTTCCTCCGCCTCCTCTCCTGACTCCGGCTGCCTGGTCTGTCGCGGTCTCAACCAGTTTGTCTACGTTGTGTGCCGTAAACTGGAAGATGGTGTTCAACTGACGATGGAGGCTGGAAGAGCCATGGTTGACATCTCAAGGAGTGGTAAGAGAAGCCCACAGATTAATGCATCCCGATGCAGTTTGAATCCTCTGAGAAAAGCTTCACTGTGTCTTTCTTTCAGGAAGTGCTGCAGCCCCCTCAGCACACATACTTCCTGCGTCCATGCAATGCACATACATAACAATATGAATAAATACATATATTTAAGTTTACCAACACAGAATTAGAATAGTCTCAAACTACAGTGGACTTGATACTTTGTATACTCATGCTACAAGTTTGTGAGCTGTGCTACAAAACTTCCAATCCCTGTAGCTCCAGTGCTGAGTGCACAAACAGTTGAGTCCTGTTGCAGTAATAGTGGTAGTTTTAGTTTTAGCAGTAGTACTAGTTGTGGTAATAAAAATGTAATAGTTAAACAGTTGTAGTATTAGCAGTAGTGCTGGTTGCAGTCGTAGTACTTTTTAAAAGTGATGGTATATAACAGTTCACCATGACGACTAACCATGAGCTCTGTTTTTTATTACAGAATGTCCCGAACTCTCCTCTGATGGTAAGTGTCATTTAAATTATTGCTTTACACACTTGTATCACATAATATCAACCTCAGGAGTCAGATGCATGAAGTCTGTGTCGATTCACGACTAAAACTGTGTGTACGCACAAAGACAGAAATATGCACATTCGGCAGATTTATAAAGACGCATGTACGCTTGGTTCTGTTTTTATAAGTCTCTCATTCAATTATTAAATGTCAGAAGTATTAAACAATCATTCTTTAGAGCTCTAAATTGCTTTGCAATTCAGGAACAATTCAATTCAACAGTGAGATGAAAAAGATGACATTCATCACTAATGTTAGAAAAGCACCTTTGACATTTTACAGAATGCTGCAGAAACAATAACACAGTCAGTGAAAAACAACAACCTAAACAAACAATGTTTTACTACAAGGTTACATCTCCCTCATATTTCATGTCTTCTTATTTCACTTGCAGAAATCTAAAAACAAAAACTGCATGCGCTGGTCTAAAGTAGCCAGTACGTGAGGTGTTCACATTCTTCTCTTGTGTGTGAAAAGGTGTATGCGTGGTATTTAGGTTATATTATATATCTGGGATTTTCGCCCTCACATTCATATATTACAGCATCATGTCGCCCTCAACTCAGAATAAAACATCTGCACGTTCCTCTTTTTGTAAGTAAAAGTTATTTTGTATGTGACTGTGCACTAAAGACAGCTGTGTAATCTCAGTTACATAGTTAAAATCAGTTTGACGCTTAAGACGAGTAGGATCAATGAATAATTATCTCTATCACTCAGGAGGTGATAGGTCACACATGGAACATAAAATCTGTCTGGTTCATTTCGTAATAATGACCGGCTTGCTGCATTTTATCCCGCTTATTACACAGCTACTTCTTTAATACATCAATAATTTGACACAAAATATTGGTTTAAATTGTATTTTATTGATTTTAAAATGATTGTATTGCTTCCGCAGTGTGAAATAACTCTGTAGCCTTCTTAAGATTGGCCTACTAGCATTAGCTTTAATTCACGTTAAACTGGGCATTTCCATTGGTGGTGAAACTAGACAAGGTGAATGGGACTTCTTCTTCTGGGAGTATTGACATTGACGTGTCTGTCCTCATCCATCTCTCTGTCTTGCTTTGCACTTGACCCGCCTGGAAACACAAATAGCCGCAGTGTAAAAATCTCTCTTATCGCGGATGTCTTCTTCAGTATTATCTTTTCTGCGCTGTTCTCTTTTTCTCTTTACTGGGGACACTTCAGCTTTTAACAATGCACCCAAAGCTTCGTTTATTCAAACTATACTCAAATTAATGTTTTCAGGTGGAGCAACTAACGTTTGTCTTTTCTTTGCCACATTTGCCACTGTTTACCGGACTTCTTTCTGTGCATTGATATGATTTCGCGTCATATTAAATCACCGTATCAGTGCGCGGCGGCCTGCTATACAGAAATACCAGACCTTGAAATGTCGACTTTCAGCTAAGCCGTTTATTTCAGCGCTGAAGTTGTCCCTTACTTATTTCTGAGCGGTAGTCTGAACGTGTTTTAACAGCATGTCAGTGACAGTGATATGTTAAATGTACTTTACATAGATTAGTTCAAGTAGCTGAAATAAAGCCACTGAATGCTGTTGAGCCAAGATTAGATTTCTAACATTTAAAATCTAGCTACTGTATTTTATGGATGTTCCGACCGGACTGTTCCTTTGACGGTGAAACGAGACACCATCCATGGAAATGCCAGATGTTCTCTGTGTGTAAAATGCAAATCCGCAAGTTTAGAATTGAGATCCACAAATGCATTTTCGATTCACAAATAAAAACGGTCACTAGAGATTTTTGTTTAATTGTAAATCAATTAAATGTATTCACCGATATACATTTCTTTTTAATTTGTGGACTTTGTGAATTTGCAGATCTGTTTTATATTGGCGAAATATTTTTGTGAGTCGACAAATCTTTTATTTGCTTCTGTGGGCGGTGTTCTTACAGATGACACATTTACACACGGACACATACGTACACACCTGTATGTCACACAAATAAAGTTGAGAAAAATCTATCTGCAAATCACCAAACACATTATTACTGGTTCAGATTGTGAGTTTACAGTCTCTATGTCTTTGATCTAGGATTTCTATTGTTTTCTATTCTTATTTAAGTCTTCAACTTCAGCTGTTCTGGAACCGAAAGGGTTAGTAAGCTCAGATGTGAGGACATAGACTGTAATGTAGTCAGAGTAATCAAATCATCCATGTTTTCTATCCATTGTAAGTTAATGAGTCCATTTATGTATCGTAAAAAAAGAAGCCTGAAATTGGACACAACTTCGTTTTCATCTGTATCACACAATTATTAGTTTGGTTGAAGATTAATCAGCAGTTGTTGCCATTTTGTTTGTGCATCTACTTACAAACCAAAAATGCCAAGCTATGTTTTATCTTTAATGTGAATCTCAGTCAGAATTCATAGATATTGCTCTTTTGGATTTAGAGCTAAGCATATGATGTGAGATCACCAGGGTGTAAACACTTTTAATTCATGAAATGGAAAGAGTAATGCTGGGATTATATATTTTAGTAAAAAATGCCAGGTCTTCTATGAGAAAGTATAGTTAGTGTGGTTATGCACGGCCATGTTTCACGTTGAACGGAATCTGTGTCCATCTGTTTGTTTTTTAGTGTTATGACCTAAGAATCAAACCATTTCCAGCCCTGCCTTCCTCATGTCTCACTGCTGCTGTCTGTGTCTGACAGGTGCTTTACAATGGCTGATTCCCGTCATCATCGTCTCCGTCATCATCGTCTCCATCATCCTCGTCATCGCTTTCGGCATTTATTGGAGAAAAAGAAGATAACCGTGCCAATAAATGTGGATTCAAGTATTTGAAAACGTTTCTTCATTTGTCTTTGACATCTTTATCTTTTCCTGGTGAAGTGATTTAATAATTAAACATCTGATCGATAACACCATCTACATCGGTGAGTCCAGTGATGGCCACAAAGCTTGTCTTCTGTACATTATATGCACAAATCTGGAGGAATTGACAGCCCTGTGCTGTAATGGAGGCCTCACCTAAAGTCTTCACTACGAAGCGAGGTCAACATATCTTTTCGTTATGTGGCTTAACTAACCGGAACGACAGCAACCAGGCTGAACGGTCGCACGATGGTGGTTAACAGCCAGACAGGGTTTCTCTATCTAGTGATGACTTGCATCTCAAGAGCGACACAGCAACAAACTCAAACATGGACACGTGGGAGCGTCGTCTTTTACAAACGAAGAGCAAACTATAATACTACAGAGGAATGCAGAATATCAGGCTAAAAGCAACACAATCGCAGCTGCCAGATGCAGGAAGAATGCGGAAGTAGGGTTATAAGATGAACAACGGCAGCGCATGTGTGCACAGCAGTGATATAAAGGCACTCACAGATAAATGATCTTCTTTTGTTTAATCTTATATCAATGCCCATCTAGGACATCCATTTAATTAATGTGTTGTATACATGGCGTATAAGACTATTTTAGTCTGATCCTCCAAGGACTTGGGAGAAAATAAAAATATAAACAATTCAAAGTGATAAGTAGGCTTTTTTCATATCTTATTAGTAAAACAAGTACAAGGCTTTAGTGCAATCAATCTCTTGTAGGATGATAACGGTATACAAAAGCACAATTAGGACACTTCAATTTGTCCTAAATGACTTGCTAATGGTGGTGGTCTGCACGTGGGACTGTTCACTGCATGAACTGCTCTCTATCTTAAAATGAATTAATTGCTTTGATAATTTTGCAGGGAGGGGGAAACCTTCCTCCCCCTGAGCCTGTGGCCTCCACGTCCAGGCCAAGAGGATCATAAGAAGTAATAAATGAATCTTCATTTAAAGTCCATGTGACATGTGCACCTTTCTTCAAGTGAGCTTTGCTTAACGTTAAAGCAACTCATATCACGCGTTTTATTTGTATCAGGTTGGAGCAGACCATTTTTATATGCGCACCTCATGCTTATATAAAGATGGACCCTGGAATTAGACATGGAAATATTATCACTTTATTATTGAATATATAAAAAAATATTAATGAGGAAAGCCTAACTGGAGGTGGAGAAATTAGAACACAAAAAGAAGCTAATTCAGTAAAATTATTTATTTCCAGGTATTTCCTTTTCATCAAGTAAACCAATGCATTTCCCTTTTTATCCTTGGGAAACAAGTCAACTAAAAGTAAACCTTTTCCCTTTTCTCAGGAATGGGGGGACAAAATATAAGAAATAAAGACTTGTGAATGAAAAGAAGAAAGGCCTGTTTGTGTTTTAACAAAAATAATTGTTGCGTTACGGCCTCTCTTGCAGCCCTGCCAGTAGGTTGGTCGAGGGTGATGGTGGTGTACAGGAGGGGCCCTCTCCTCCCTGATGTAGAGCACAACCCCTTCTGTAATAAAACGGATGCTCGGCCAGGGGCCCCTCTGAATCAGGGTCAGGATATGGCGTCATTTTGAAGGACTGGCTGGCGTAAACCCTGTGAAGTGTAACTGTGATTCTCCATGCTGCCCTTCCATCAGCACCATTGTCGCCTTCATATTTTTCTTATTGCTGAAATGCATGCTTTCTGGGATTGCCCTGTCATTAAAGATTTTTGCAGTGGGAAACATAATGCCTTACAAAATATTTTCAGATGTCATGGACCCCTGGAGAGTTGTACCTTATTGTTTGGACCCATACCTCAAGAATATATATATAAAAAAAGACATGTTTATTAAAAATATTGCTGGTACAATGGAGAAGATAACAGCATATGTTGACCATACGTTGGAAATATTTGTGTCACGCTGGTAAAACTTGTTGAATATATAATACAAATATTGGATGTATGGTAAAGAAAAGATCATAGTTTTCACTGTTTTTGCTCACAAATCTCTTAAGTATTTCAAACAAACATAAAAAGATGCATATCTGAAACTCATGTGATGGAATTGTGTTTGAAGGCGAATGTGAATAAATAAAATACATAAAAGAGCATATGGATGAGGGATGGTTCACATTAGCTTGTGAAGAGATGATTGTCAGTCACCAATATTTTGTATGTGTTTTGTACAGAACAAGGCACAACTGGTCACTTACTATAACTAATATATATGCAACTCATTTACTTTTCTTTTAATTTGTGAAGAATGGTCACATGCTTTTTCCTATTTGGATTTTTTGAATCTTGAGATTATTTCATACATATCTTAATTAAAAAAGAATAGTTTGAGTGTTATTAGTTTACATAGTGTATGTGTGTATTATAGTGACTTTGAAGGTCCAATCACCTTTTAAGGATGAATTATGCATAAATGAGGGTTCATTGTCTTTTTTCTTGACACTGTAGATGGCATCAGTTTTAGCGTAGCGTGCCTAATAAACTGAAGTGTGTGACATTGGTTTTTATCCAAACATCATAAATCTGTAGCTTTTAGTGGCCTCTCTTAGACCTTGCCAAATGGTTCTACTTCATGTGAAAGTTAATTTCTATTGTCAATAATGAAAGAATTAGAGCATCCCATTCATTTCAATGAGAATAAAACAAAACAATAATTTCACAACTACAACTCCCATGAGGCTTTGTTTGCCCATTAGTAAAATATGATGACCTATTGCGTCGTCTGAAAACGCTGTGTGGCATTTTGATTTAAATTCAAACTAAATTGTCTCTTAATTGAGGACATTAATAAAAATGTTCCATGTGTCATGTTTTTTAAAGATACTGATAAAATATTTAAATTTTTATACCGTAATGTCTAATTATGTTTTTTGTTTACATTTTTAGATTTGTTTGTTTCAAATTTAAATAGAAATGGTATACTTGACCGACTTGACTGATTTTGCATGAATGTATGGAAAATGTAAAGTTATAATAATGAAGCAACAATGAAAAAAGATCACACTTTAAATATAAATTAAATATATGTACATCAAGTATGATTCTCCAGTTCATTATTTTTTTAATAAAATGTATAGATAATTCATGTTTAAATTAAAAAACTGCTGTAGAAAGGGAGAGGTGAACATTTACACTGCAGTTTCAGCTTCAGCTTCAGAGTTCACCTGCCGGAAGTTGACTGCAGTCTGTCCTCGTCTGCAGTAAATCACCAAAGCGGAAATGATGACGGCGAGGATGAGGAGGACGAGGAGGACGAGGAGGAGGATCATCCACCATTCCCAAGCACCTGTAAGTCACAGAAGGAAAAAAAAGTGCTGTTAAGTAATAAAGTAATAAAATAAAGTAAAGGCCTTAAACTATATGAATGCTACTCACTCTGAAACATTTGAGTGACTTCTTGTTTTCATTGTTGACTGCTCTTGATTTAACAGCAGTTAAGATGTTTCCTAGCAACAGATTTACACATAACTAAAGACCACACTAGCTGAGACATTTCTTAAAGGGAATGTCTAAATGTTTTAAAGTGTTGTTGTATGAAGTACTTCTCCATAGTCAGTGTGTTACCTGCTGCAGATGGCGGTGAGGAGACGCAGGCAGGAGTACCAGCATGGAAGCTAAGCAATGTCCCGCTGAGGACGGGCAGCAGCAACACGTATGACTAAGTATCTCATACAACCCCACTTCAAAACATCCGAGCTATCCCTTTTATTTGTAATGGAACAACCTGATTTAGTAAAACACTTTTCTTGTATGAACAATAAACAACCCCCTGATTAGTGGTGAGCACTGCTTACCCGCGTGGTTTACAGGCAAGTCAGCATTTTCATTTGTGGCTGAAAGAAAGAAAAGAGTGTCAGTCAGTTATAGAGTCGACTTCCACTCAGATGTCTTTCCCGTAAATAGTGATCTTAACAACACTCACCATTACCAAGAAGGGTGGGGCACTCTGCAATAAAACATACATCATGGTTAACAGTTGATACTGAGAGGCTGCTCATCTGATCAACCTGACTGAATGCTGACACATGGAAGGGACATGACTCACATAAGGCTTCTCATACCAGAGGGGTTTTCTAACTAATTGCAGAGTATCTGCTGTTTGTGCTTGTGTGAGTATAAGATTTAAAGACAGTTTAAAGGTAAACATGGGTGGATTATTAGACAATGGGCACCTGGACACACGCATGCAAAAGGCATGACCGCCTCCCCTACATATATGAGGCCTATAGATACATAATAGGGGCAAGACACACAGACTTTATCGTGGTTTAGCCTCTTTTTGCTGTTGTTTTGTATCTCTTTGAAGTAGTTTGTGTAAGTTTATAATTTTTTTGGTCTTTTTGTAGTTCTTTTTTTCTGTTTTCTTTGCGTCTCTCTCTAGTTTTCTGTCTCTTTGTAGCTGTGTTTTGTCTTTCTGTAGTTGCTTTGTGTCTCTTTGTGGTTGTTTTCCCCTTCTCATAGTCATGAGTCTCTTCGTAGTTATTTGTATTCATTTTGTGTCTCTTCCGTCACAAAAGAGATGCTCTGGCTGCCAGACTGTACAAATTTAAGATGTTGGAGCTATCACAAACTCTGATTTAATCTCTGATTTTTGGATTTTATGAATTTGAGATTGTATTAAAGAGTAATTAAACCTGAGACATACTTCAACTCTTACCGCTCTTTATAAGATCCATTGGTTTTCCACTTCCCTCCATCACCAGTGTTACGTTCTTCTGCAGGTCGGAGCAAACGGTGTAGACAAACTGCTCGAAACACACCACACAGGAGAGTGGAGGAGGGGAGGTGTAATTGCAGAGTGGAGATGTATCATTCCCCATATACAGGTGACCTTTTTCATTGTTGTTATCGTACAGCAGAACCACGTGGTTGTTTGGGTCAGAGGACCGATGACAAATTAAAGACATCTGGGGAGAAGAGAGAAGCCTTAGAAAATCTAAATGATCAGCATTTAAATAAAATAAACAAATCAAGCTTGTCTCATGTTCAAACTTTGAATAATGAACCTGTGATTCTTCGCAAAGCCAGTTAACTTGTGTTCTTGGGTTTCACTCCATGTTTTCTCTAACTCACTGTAAAAGTTATTTATTTTACTATCAACTCGGTATAATAAGATATGTTTCTCAGTTTGAAGTGGAAATTGTTCATGAATCATGAATTCAGTTGACTAAATGTCCTGTGTAATGCAGTAATACAGTGACTCATATTATAGGCCTAGTGTATTGAGCAACATGAGTATGACATGACTGCAAGCAGTACAGGATAAAGGTAAAGCATACCACATTCATATTTTCCTCATATTAGAAACTGTCATTAAAGAAATCCCTATCATAGGTTTGCTGAAGTTTTCCCAATGGAGTCCTCTCAGGGCTTTTAAAACAACATCCGTGCATGAAGTGCTGATGGTTTCATTATGTGACAGTAAAAGAAACTGTCTTGTTAGTATTAATGGGGTTTAGTAAGGCAGAATCCAAAGTATGCGGACTTCACAGGGTTAATCTCATGCGTCATGTCACACTCAGAGCGGCTACAGGCACAAGTTGGCAGGTTGACGAAGACAAAGGACATATCTAATGATAGCAATGATGCTACGTTAAATCACCCGAGATAGTAAAATAAAGTCAATAAATATTTTAATAGAAAATAAGGTAGAAAAAGCAGAACTCACCTCTGAAAGCGATGTAAGACACTTGTGCCGAAAGCGTGCGCTGATTGCACGGGCCGTCTGAGTGTGTGTGCACCCTTTGCTTGTTATTGGCCAGTGAGACGTCTACCCGGCTTCTCAATTGTCACGCCTTTTCCCCTGTATGGGCAGACTTGGGCGGGTGGCTGGGTGACGTTGGCACCCGGGCCAGAGACTTGCAGTTTGAGAACAGATTGAAAAAAACATCCGGATGTACAAATTAAGGATGACTTTATGACTTTGAGTGTTTCCATTCTATGCTACTTTTACTTTATGGCTCAAGATAGGCGTGTCCTTTTTGTTATGCGACATTGCTGTACCCATGAATTTCTAATAATAGCAATAACAGGAATGACACAGCCCGAGCAAAGCACGCCACTGGTTCTGTTTATAATTATAATTATAATACATTGAATTTCTATAACGCTTTTCTAGAACTCAAAGTCGCTTTACAATGATAAATGTAAACCTACTCACATAAGTGTTTATTTCATGTTGCCTTTTGTGTAGCGTTAGCCCAGCTCTCTCTGGAGTGACGCCGAGATGGAAAAGTGTCTGATGATATGCCGCTATGGTTCAGCGACATGCCGATCCCTGGAGTAATAAACCTATGCCTCCGGCCTATCCTTTGAGTACTTTCTTATATTACTCAGGTGTATTTCTACCAGAAATAATAACCCGAAAGAATCACCGCCACAGCCTTCTTCACTTCATGTCCCACAAATGTACATGTAAAGACAAACGTCAAACATAATGTACGTTTACGGTTCAGAGTTTATGCATAAATACTGAGCAAATGTGCTGTGTGAAGTCTTTTGGTTTATAAATGTTTACTTCGGTTAATATTCACGGTAGAAGTTGCAAACTCGGTTCAGTAGACACAGCCGGTGTTCAAACAGACAGAATGAGAAGAATAAAGTGTTATTTTGAACATTACATCATGTAAACATTCTAGTATAAACACAAAATACAAAAATATACCTACATAACATAGTTACATAACACGTGACCTTAAACTTTGAGGTCACATATTATGCAACTTTTCAGGTATATTTTTGTAAAAATACTTTAAGGCTTAAAGTATTTTGTTGAGCTATTATCATGGGTTAAAAGCTAAAAGTAGTAATACCACATTGACGAGGAAAACTCTTGCATTCATATTTTTAATAGTGATATAATTCAAAATATACTTCAAAATGATCAAAAGTAGAAGTTGCCATGAAGCATAATAGCTCCCTTGATGTTTATAATAGCATATATACAGTAGATTAAATGAGTGTTTTTAATTATTATTATTGGTGTGATGACATGTAAAAAATATGTAGCTATCAATATATGTATATGTAGACTATAATAATGCATCATATTTTCTAAACTAATCATGTTTTATATGAAAAAACTCAAACTGCAAAATAACGTGTAATTGTCAGATAAATGTTGCAGAGTCAAAGTATAAAGAGCAAAACATTGAAATGCGTACATAATCAAGTACCTTTTTTACTAATATTTAGATCAGCTTCTGGTTTTTGATAATAAATGAAAATATCTGATTTAAACAAACAATTTTACAGCTTCAAAAAAGACAAAAAAATTACTTCTATTGCTCGTCAGTGTTAAAATAATTTATCAATTCATTTGACACTGATAACAAACTTCGGTCCTGTGCTTTTGAATTTTAGAGGTGAACAGAGGAACATCATCACAGTTGTGACTTGCTGAAGACATTAAAAAGCATCTGTGTGCTTGATATAAGATGAACATAAACATTTAAAGGTGAAATGTATAGAATTTCAATTGTTACATCAGTGAATCTTTGAATATTGATTTTTGAATTCAACGCTCATTTACTGTCAAATAAATACAATTGAGCCATTCAAAATAATTTTATTCACCAGAAAAGATTTGCATAAAGCCATACCAATAAACTGCAAGCAACATCATTTCATAGCCATTAACTCTGATTTGTTCTAAAAACAATAAAGAATCATACACAAACAATTTACATGATCAAAGGAAAGAAAGGGGTCAAAGTTCATATTTTCATTCATTCTTAAAAATATAAGCAAAAAAACCTGACCAGTAGTTTCCTGTCTTTAAAGCTGCATTAATCAATTTGTTTATATGATGAATAGATCAACAAAAGTGTCAGCTAAATTAACTGCAATGTAATGTAATAGATCTAATGAAACTGCATTTTAAAAGGAGTCACAGAAAGAGGAGGATAAGCTAGAACAATGAGCCAACAAAAACACAATAAATCAAATCATATAAAATGACATGAAAGAAGAAATAAAAAGAGCAGAATAAAGAGCTTTGGATCTATCAGGGATCTCGTGTAAAAACATGAAGCTGATTTCTGGTCATACCAGAGTCCAGAGTCCAGAGATCAAACGTAACAACTGACCTGCGCACAAACTTCATGTTCGTGCAGTCAGTCTACAACCGTTCTGTACAATACAGAAACTCGATCAGGTAATATATATATACACATTTATATATATTTATATTTATTTATTATAAGCTAATAAACAAATCTCCCAACTTCCACAGTGGAAGATCAGTAGCACTGTCGATCAATAGGAGCTCTGACAGTCCACATCTTGTGGCGTTACGTCAGATAACCTGATTGAAAGTTCTCTTCCTTTTTTAAATTTCCATTCCCTTATTTGTCAACCATGGATCATTTTATGGTCTATGGATTTTTTGGTGACATTTGGGATTTAGGATACGAAGCCTGTTTGGATTGTTGCAGTCGCTGGAGCTGAAAGCCCTGATACACCAAGCCAACCAGTGGTTATAGGGGACTGTTCAGGTTGGACGTTTATGGCTGACCACCGCGGTCGAGTCTAGGGTTGGGGTTGAGGTTGGGGTTCTGGGGGCCTGACTTACTAAGTACCTCTGTGATCGATCCATTTTAAGCTGTTGTAATTAACCTGGATTGATGTTAACCTTTGTTGCGATATATACAGTATATGTATACACATATACAATAATGATTTCAGCAGTGCAGCAGCTTGGAAATGACAATAAATCATTATTTTGTGCTTGTTAAGTTGTCGGACAACAGAAACAGAAAAATATGTAAATGAGGATAACTAAATCATGAATTGGAAGAAGAGATTTAACCGTTTTCCGATTGTTCAGATGCTTCATTATATACAGAAGTCTCTACTAAAACGACCTGGACTTTTCGACTTTTCAGGTGACGGCAAAGATGCCAAGTGTTGATCTGTCGTCTTTTAACGGCATCAATTCTTTGAAGTCAGCTTGGTGTGTCAGGGCACTAAATCTTGAGTTCAGCTAAGGAGCTAAACTACAGCCAGACCAGCTCCTTTACAACCAGACTACATCTGGCAACCAGTTATGGCTGGAAGAATCAAGTCTGGAAACGGGATTCTGCAACATCACAACCTATTTGTAGCCTCTGATTTATTCAGAAGTTGTCTTTCCTGGATAGTTTGGGAGAAATCTGGTGGTTTCCACATTCTTCCAGCGTAAACACTGGAAGCAAAGACTGACAGTGTATTTTAATAACCATTTGACATGCACATGGTCCCAGAGGAGATGTGGATTGAAAATGTAACACACTAAAATGACAGCAGTCTGATACTCGGGAAAGTGTGACTTTCTTGAACAACTCCTTAAACATTAAAAACGGTTGACTAACGTCACAATGCGTTCTCAAGTTTTACTTAAGATGCTGCTGGGAGAGAAGTGCTGAGGGGCAGAAACTGCTGCTCCATATGTGACGTGATTTGCAATCAGCTGTGAGACGATCGAAGTATAAATAAACTTTCATTCATCTTTTAATTACCACAAACATCACTGTAATCTTGGTATCTTTTTTGAAAACAAGCTTAGAGTTGGTCCCGCTTTTTTCAAAGCCTTTAAAAGCAAAGCAGTCCGGTAAACCTAGCTTAGCATAGACTGGAAACGGGGAAACCGATAGTCCTGCTCTGTCCAGAGGACGGATTATTTTGGACCCTCCGAAATGTTTGTCCTGGTCCATCCACAGACCAGGTTAAACACTGAAGCTCATTTCAAATGGAAATCCATAGAAAAATGGATTGAAAAGAAAATCTGGCTCCAAAAGCACCATTTTAAAAACAGAAACTAATTTTCTTTCTTTAAAAAACAATGCATATACGACACACACACACACACACACACACACACACACACACACACACACACACACACACACACACACACACACACACACACACACACACACACTTTACTAGTCAGGAGTCGGTTTACATCTAGTTTAGACTTCCGCCATCTCCTGTCCCTCGATGTTAATCTGTCCAATTGCAGGAGTGTATGAAACTCTGTTGTCCAGAGATTCTTTTCTCTTCCTTTTGTAGAACAGAACCCCGAGGACTACGACTACGACTCCGACTACGACTCCGACTACGACTACGACTACAAGAGAATATCCGATGCCATCATGAACATGGTTCTGCCTGGGCACACTCAACGTAGAGTTCACTGAAAGGAGACAAGAGGAAACAGGTTGTAACATGTTATTATTTATGTCTGTCGATCCACCACTTTGGTCCTGACGTTTCCTCTAGCACTATCCTCAGGTCAACATTTTAATGTGTCCAATACTTGTTTATGACCAAATATCTGCAGAATAATCTCGCATCAGCCCCAGCTGTACTTTGTGTTCATTATGAGACAGTCCCACCACCTCTCCTACATAGGCGCAAGACACGCAGACTTTATGGTTGTTTAGCCTTTTTTTGTTGTTGTTTTACCGAGTGGTAAAGTAAATATATTACTTATGAATTTACACGATTAGTCATTTTCTGCCTCTCTTATTTGCAGCATTTATGAGAATGTGCACAGAGCCAGAGGAAGAAAGCCAGGGTTAACAAAGGCCGTTGATAACCACTGTAATGTTGCTACCTGTTATCTCTGAATAGGGCTTCAGGTTTTATCGAGACAGCTAAGGCAAAGAAAGCTTGGCTCTGTCGAACTAGCTTCGTGGTCCAGCCCTCAGGTGGGAAAGTCCTCAAAGTGATGAAACTTCCCCGGCCTTTCCCTGAAGGCATCTGCAGGGTGGAGTTTAAAAATAGCACCATTTTTCTCTCCACTCGCTTCCAATGTGTTAATGTTGCAGCTGTTAAAGGTGGAACTAAATTAAATTTCTTTATATACTGCTGGGATTAGTAAAGTCTTATTTTACAATAATACATCAGAATTTATTTGTTTATTATATTTTGCGTTTTTAAAAATAACTGAAGTTATCAGATACATTTAGTGGAGTAAAGGGTTAAACATTTACCTCTGAATTGTACTGGAGGAGAAGTATAAAAGTAGCATAAGTAGTCGTAAAGGTTTCTCTTTTAGTTCGGTAAATTGAAACAATTTTTTATTTTAACGTTTTGTAACGTTTGCAGATCAATACAAACCACAGAAGGGGATTTCATTAGCTGCCTTCCTCATAATTCCAAGAAACAAACCAGGGTGGCTGTTTGTTCTCAGCTCCTGCTCTTCTAGCATTTTTCACTATATAGGCTACATGTGATTTACTTTTACTCCATTTTGTGTATCTGCTTTTATCAGCTCGTTATTAAAGCTGTACGATGAGGCAAATAGTTCAGTAGTGTTTTTTCTCTACTAGAGTTTTCTACTTTCTTAATGTCGAGTAGACAGAGCTGTTATAGACGTTTCCAAATTAAATCTTTTCGCACGAGACGTCCTGTAGTTGAGCTGTGGTTCTGTCACAAAAATAAACTGCAGCCAGCGGATAATAAAGTGGTTTCAACACACTTAAAGCGATGATCTGAAAAACCACAAAGTGCTGTGAATGTGTTGAGGAAACAAGTGGTGACTTACCCGGGGTTGAGAGAGGGTCCATGAGGTGGCTGCAGTTGACTAAAAACAGAAGAAATGTGGAGAAGAAAACAGTAAATGTGTTGATGAAGAGAGTAAAAAGTCAGATGATAAGATAGATATACATTGTTTTGTTAACTTATTCTTTGAATTGGCGTCGTTTGTACTGTCGTTTTTCTTTAATTCACAAGTACTCTTGTCATCTGAAACATGATTACATCACTACATATGGCTTTATTATAGAGGTCTTAAATCTTAAACAATGCATTATATTTTATAAACTTATCATATGTTTCTTTTTGTATGTAAACCACCTACACTACATTTTGGAATAAGCTGTTATATTGATGTTTGCCATCTTCCCTTCAATAGTGACTTTTTTAAACAGAGATAAAAACACCAAATGTATTATTTAAATTTGAAATTGGTTTTGGCTCCAAAAGAAGAAATAAAATGATTCAAACTTCGATTTAGTCGATGTCCCTCAGTGTAGCATGACAGGAGAATGCTGTTGGAACTTGGATTTTAAATTTGTTTTCCAGTTCAGAAAAATGAAAGTGATCCTAAAATGACTGACTTTTCAACGGTAGTGTATCTCTGTCATTTAAATGTAGTGTTGTTTCAGTAACATTTAGCTCTGATGAAAGTTCAGTGACACAAAATGAATGTGTTTGAAGGTTTTTCAGTGTTTCCAACTTTCTTTGAACCTCCCACACCACGAGTAGCACAAGTACAAGCACAGTACAGTTCACATATTAATAATATGGTTTTGCACTCACTTTTGCAGTGGGCTTCCTCAAAGCCCTAAAGAAAAGAACAGATAAGAAAAATTAGATTTAAACTAGTATATATATCCGACTAATCTTAAAAAATGGGAACAAACATAATGCTAGAATATGCAGATGACAAAAAAACACTATTGTGGTTTACTCGTCGGTAACTTAAACATTTCATTGATAAGATGATTAAGCGGTTGTTGAATATTTGTGGTCAGTGCTGGTGGCTGCTTTGTTTTATATGATAGTAAACTGAAAGTCTTTGGGGTTTTGACTGTTGGTCGGTTGGTGTTGTTCAGACATTCATGTTCCCATCGGGGGCGAATTGCAATAACTTTGGTGATCCTCTGTGTTTCCTTGGGTCAACATTTTAATGTGTCCAATACTTTGTGTATATGACCAAATATCTGCAGAACTAATTAAATTCTGTACTTTGTGTTTAATAAATACATAGATATAAATATAAATAATACAATTAATGTTTAATATTGTGTTGCTGAGAGAGATATTTCCCATATAAGCTCTGTAGTTTAGTATACAAGCTGCCTGCCTGATTGAAGGTTGGTTATTATAGTTTTTTTTTTATTAAATGTTGTATGTATTTTCTCATGCACTATAAAATGCAGTAACCGATAATATATTTTTTAAGTTATGGGAGAGAAAGTCTAGTTGACAAATCACAGAGAGGGGATTTCATCAGCTGCTGTAAGAAAAACTGCCTCCTCGATGATAATTTCAGGAAACAAACAGTAGACAAACCAGGGTGTGGCCTGTTTTATTCTCAGCTACTGCTCTTCTGACATTCCCCACTTTGTGGGTGAACCACTAAACTGAACGTCTCCAGAAAGATACAGGAAACTTCATTTAGAACCACATTTTATTTAATCTGAATGTAGCTACATGTGATTTACTGACCAAAGCTATTTTGTGCATCTGCTTTTATCAGCTCGTTATTAAAGCTGTACGATGAGGCAAATAGTTCAGTAGTTTTCTTTTCTGCTGGAGTTTTCTACTTTCTGAATGTCGAGTAGACAGAGCTGTTATAGACGTTTCCAAATTAAATCTTTTCACACGAAACGTCCTGTAGTTGAGCTGTGATTCGGTTATAAAAATAAACTGCGGCCAGCGGATAATAAAGTGGTTTCAGCACACTTAAAGTGATGATCCGAAAAACCACAAAGTGCTGTAAATGTGTTGAGGAAACAAGTGGTGACTTACCAGGGCTTTGGAGTGGGTCCGTGGGGTGGCTGAAGTCGACTAAAAACAGAAGAAATGTGGAGAAGAAAACAGTAAATGTGTTGATGAAGAGAGTAAAAAGTCAGATGACTTATTCTTTAAATTGGTGTTGTTTCTACTCAGTTAATGCCCCCCTTGAAAATTCACATAAATCCGTTGGTTGACCTGTGGTTCTGTCACGTAGTGCTACAATATGCAGTAACCGGTCACTATAGTTTTGAAGTTATGGGTGAGAAAGTCCAAGAGGTACATGTGAAATTTAGGTTTTGCATTAGGTTACTGCACATGTAAAAATGTCCTAAGACCAAATAGTATGCAAGACAAACACTTCCAGTGGTGGAGGAAGTATTCAGATCCTTTACCAAAGTATGAATACCACTGTGAAAATACTCCAATACAAGTGAAAGTCCTGCATTCAAAACCTTACTTAAGTAAAAGTGTGTAAGTATGTATTGTGTTCCATGTTAGCATTTTACGATTATATACGATGTTTTTGGATTAATATAACTGTTGAATAGATGCATAGGTTTTATTTTCCTGCTGTAGATGTTTAAGGTTGTACTAATTTTAACTCCTTTATATACTGTTGGGTAGTTTAATCTACAGAAATGCATCATACTCAATTAAAAAGTCAACTTTTCATGAGCTTAGAAAAACAATCAGCTTTGTGACGATGTATTATGCTTTTTAAAAGGTTTACTTAGTCTAATAAGTAGGAGAATTCTCAAAACATAAAGAAACACTTCATTCTTCAGATCATCACAAACATTTAAAATCAACACATCTGGAGATACAAGGTTTTCTCTGGACAGGAAGGGGATGAAACACTGTGATCTGAACAGTAACTAAAAGCTGTCAGACACATGTAGTGGAGTAAAAAATGGAGTACCCTTAAATATGTACTGTAAGTAAATGTACTTAGACAGGTTAGACAGATATCTGGGATGTCCCTTGCCGTATTGCCACATTGTTCTGTTGTTAACTTATTCTGGTTAGACAGATATCTGGGAAGATATCTGGGAAGTCCCTTGCCGTATTGCCACATTGCCCTACAAACAAATCCCAGGCTGTGATTTGTTAGGTTGTGTGTCTGATGTTGGTCCTTACCGTACAGTCCTGTGTGTAGTGCAGGTAGTCCTTGCATTCATTCAGCGTGATTGACTGGTTGGTCAGGAACTGGACTGGTTTATTAAATTTAGAGTCCCGGGCAATGATTTCCTGGAAAATGAACACAGACAGGTGGGTTCATTAAGATGTCAGATTTACCCATAAAGCACTTCTGTCAAGTGAAGTAAGGAGATATGTTTTATTCTTTCTTACACAAACAGCACATATCAGGTAGGGTTTTTCCAGAAATCGTAATCATCACATGCCATCATCACATTCCATAAAGAAGAAGACAATAAGTGGAGTTGTAGGGAGTTTCCGGTGCCGTTCATTAGCAGAGACGGTGGCTCAAGAACAGGTGAGGGAAAAGAGTAAACCTTATCAAACAGGGTTTGAAATTAGCTCCAGCCACCATCATGGTAAAATACGCAAGTGGCTGCTAGATTTGCTTCACTCAGCAGCCACAGTGGCAGGTGGATTCAAAACAGTTCACTTCTAACCCTGTTATTAACCTACTATAAGACTACATCAAACCATTCCAGACACTCCACAATTATCAGCAACACCCTGACAAACAACAAGTCTAAGTTAGACTATGTTGTGGACAGTGTAGAGTGTATGGGACTAACCTCGCGGTCCTCCCAGCATGTGCTACAGTTGGATGAACTGGGAGCACGGGAGAGTTGGTAGAGATATAACCCATTCGGTTGTTGAGTGACGTCGCAGGTTAGAGCTGATGGAGAATTTGCTGCAGGTGCAGACATCACATTCACTGCAAATGAATTTTTTTTAAAGAACACAGTCAGTAACAAACTAAACTCAGAAACAGGTTATTTAATCACATGCAGGAATATCATGGCCATTGTTATTGCTGTGATACATTATTATTGTATTGCAGCTGCAGTACATATGTTTAGCATGCTAACATACTAATCAGAGACGCAAGAGAACTACATTTTCAACCCATCCACATACAACAACCCAGTGGGGCATTTAGTTTCTCAGGGGCCAATGATGCTACAATAGACATTTGCAGTCAACATATAAATGTCAATTTACACTTCTATGAGTAATAATAATAGTTGTATTTGTGATTTTATTTTAAGAATTGAAGAAAGTGGAAAAATTCTGAATATCAAGAAAGAGGGAATCTGCAGCAATAGAGGAAATGACATGAAATGAAGTGATTCAGAGAGTAAAAGTGTATTTGTATGGTTCATTAAACTCTTTAATATGTGCTCACAACCTGCTTATCACAGCACATATTAAAAATATTAAAGTTTGAGTTTTATGATCAAATATACAGACTGATTGTTAAACGGATCTCTGCACATACAGTATGAATGAACAGTATATATAAAACAGAGCTAAGTGCAGCGGAAAAGTGTTTAGCTGGTAGATAAGCTTTGGTTTATCAAAGATAAACTCCGCCTGTGGTTTAGATAAGAGATCAGTTCATCACAGAGCCACTTCACACTTGAAACACAGTGATGGCAATGAAAAGCTTCTCTCTCCAACAATGCTCATTAAACATGAAACATTTGAGGTAAGCAGTGGTACAGTGATTGCAAAGTGAATATATACACACATAAATGTAAAACAGGTAGTACAAGTAAGAGTAATATATAAGTAATAATAGTAAAAGTATATAAAAAGGTAAAGTGACATCGTGACGAGCTCAAGAATCTAAGCAGGACTTGTTTGCTTACATTGTGCTTCAATAAAAAGTATTCAAGAGACCCCACTGACACTGCCCCCCCCCCCCCCCCCACGTTACATTAACGTAATGCTCGGCCGACTGTCCTTGTACTGTATATTGTACATTGTCGTTACTGTCTATATTTTCTGATCATGTATGTGTTCACATCTGATTAAAGTATGACTCAAGACAAATCTGTGTTCAAACTACAATAACTAACATTATAACAATAACTTTCTCTTATAGAACACAAACATTTTGCTGAACTTGTATTCTAACATGACAGAAAGACACAGATGCAGTGAATAAATAAAAAAAAAATGAAAAAAAAAGTCAAGTCACTGTCATTTTTACTTCCCCATCTGGACCTGGCAGGTGGAAAGCCCCCAAAACAGCGCCCATATTTAGCCATTTCCAGTAATCTCTGATACACTGATACAACTTCCATAAACATAGTACTACCGGTACATCATGTTACTAAACTAGAATATATATAATAATGTTGAATGAATTGTGTAAATGAGTAATACATATTTCAAACAAATCATAAAGCATATTATGCTAATGTGTAGCTGCATGTTTAGAAGGGTTATGCACACCCCCCAGCACCGATCATCAGACTCAATAGTTTTTTTTAGTTACTTATTATTGTTTTACTCGATATATTTTCTGTAATATTACAGAATATTACTTTTTTTCAGCTTTATATATTTGCGCGACATAGAACATTCCTGTAGGTTCAATAAACAGCAAACTCTTAAATCATATAAATTCACAACAGAGTTTGGTTTGACCTCTTTAGTTCTGTCATCAGAATGCATAACATCACAATAAACTTACCAAATAGCAGATAGAAAATTATCAAACGCACTGGATCAACTATCGAGTTCATGTTTGCAGCGCGGTTCTTATGGTGTGTTGCCGTGGTCGTTACCATTGTAATAAGTTGTTTCCGCCTCGGTCGGTCACCTCGGTCGCCTTTAATACTTTTCGTATGACGTAGGACCGGGAGGCTGTCTACACCGGGTGACGTAAGGAAAGTAGGTAGGCTACTCACAGTCCACAAAAGACCACACTGTGAAAAACCGTGCACGGATTTTTGTAGTTCGCTACAATATGTTGGATTCATGTTAATATGTATTTAAAGACATTTCAATTTGTGAAAATAAATAAATAACCCTGTTGAAAACCTCTGGAGTAGACAATTCAGAGGGCAATACTGTATTTATTGCATGGACCCTATAGGCACAAGTGTAGAGTTACAGCACCACCAAGAGGACCAAAGCAGGAAGTAGACGGATGTAGAGCCCTATATGGTCATTTTTATATTTCCTTGAGTTTCTTTTCTTGGTGCCTTATGATTTAAAGCATTTTAAATGCCCTATAGGTATAAAGGAGCTATATGAATGAACCTGCCTTGTCAGAGTCTTGAAAACAGTAGGCTATTTGAGTAAATGTAGGTAGTTACATCCCACCCTTGAAAAAGCTCTTCCACCCCTGATGGTGCTGATCAGGTTGAAAGTCCAGGCCAATCTTTTCCAGGATATCATTTAAAAAAGGACTGCAGCCAAAATGTGATTTCTCTTTGTTTACTTCCAGTGGTGGAATTTAACTAAGAGGCCTACACTGATTCACTCAAGTACTGTACTTAAAGGTTCAATGTGTAATTCCGAGTCACCTGCTCCAAATAAATAGGGGGCAGTATTACACAACGATATTTCTATCGTGTTTTTGTTTTGTTTCTGCCACTTTGGATTTAATCAAAACAAACTATCAAAACGTGCAGGGATCATGGATGTAATGTTGACAAGCCCTGAGTCTGCCCGAGTCAGGCATCTGTACTTCTTCTCCCTCTGTACTGAGGCAGACTGGAGCTAAAAGTGTCTCACTTTTAATCTATTAGTCTGTTAGCAGTAGATATCTCTGCAATGTCAACACTGTTACCTCTTCACACTCTGATGATAATGTTAGTTCATTGTTTTAGGTTTAAATTCTGGCATAGCTTACATATTGAACCTACAATTTTTAGGTACTTTACTTGAGTGTTTGAATTTTATGCATCTTTAAGCTTCTGCTCCAATAGATCTCAGAGGGAAATAATGTAGCCTACTTATTACGTCATTACATGTATCTGACAGCTTTAGTCAATAGTTACTTTTTGCTTTCTGTGACTTGTTGACCGGCCTCATAAAGCGTTTAGCGTAGAAAACACACCTAGCGCCCCATCGTAGCTGCTCCCGATGGGCCCCAGACAGGGTCAGAGTTCATGTATACATAAAACATATATATTATATATATTACATATATATATATATATTCAATATTTCATTTTTTATTTAAAAACAAAATATATGTAATATATATAATATATATGTTTTATGTATACATGAACTCTGACCCTGTGCTATTGATTCAAAAAGAACAGCAAAACAATTAAACACACATTTTAGACGGAGCTCCATGGTGACTAGTGCTATTTTTGGAACATGCCCTGCGGGCGACTCAAGTCATCCCTGCAAGCGACCAAGTGCCCGCGGCCGTTGGCCACCCCTGCGGTAGGCTATAGGGTTTATGTTCTCAGCAATGTAACATTTTTCTTTAGCCATTGATATTTCCATATTGGCAGAATGGATTTTTACCATTCAAATTGCATTTGAAACATAAGATGATAGCCCTTACCAATCTATTAATGTTAATATTAAGAACACAGGGCCCTGGGAACATAGGGATGAGCCCGCCTTCTTGGGGGTCGTGCCTAGATGGTAACGAGATAGTTAAGGTTAAGCATCATCCTCGGATGGTTATGGTTAGGATAGTTGGTATGCAGATCTAATGATACATGGACACAACCTTTCTTGGAAACAACAGTGCTTTTAGCTAAATGTTAACTTAAGCATGCTCACAATGACAATGCTAACATGCTTATATGTAGTAAGTGTGCTAACATTTTAAATAATAACAAAAAGATATCTTAATTTAAATAACATTCCTCCCATTAGACCTCCCTCAGTGCCGAGGTGTTTACGTGCTACTCTGCTACTTGGCAAAGTAGATTTCCACTCACCAACATTGCATGTTGCATGTTACTCTAACTGCAGCAGTGTTGGAAAGAGTTGAATTTCAATACCAAGAAATAACATCAGTAAAGAGCAAACAGCAAGCTCATGTTTACCAAGCCAGTCGTTTTAGGAGTTCAACTTTGTTTGGATGGAGAACTCATTCTGATGTCAGGGAATCTATGAGTATTGATTTGTCACAGCTGGCTCGTGTTATGATCTTGGTTTCTGTTTCCTGTTTTATTTTGAAATGTTCCCTTCCCCTTGTGTCATGTCTGGTATTACTTCCTGCCCTTGTGTTTTCTGCCTTTCTCCCCAGGTGTGTCTCGTTCCCTTCATTAGTTTCCTCCTGTGTATTTGCCTTTCTCTCCCAGCTGTGTCTTGTTCCCTCGTTTAGTGTCTGTGTGTATATATACCTGTCTGTCCAGTGTTCCTTGTGAGTTCGTCATCTAAGTGTCACCCCTGTTGTTGGTGTCTCCGCGTCCTCTCAGTTTTATTTGTTACTTTGTATTTTGACTAGCTTTTTATAAAATAAAGCTCTCTTTTTGTTAGAACCTTGTCCAGTGTACTGCATTTGGGTCCTCACCTTTTCCTCACCGTGACAGTACGAACTCACCAAGAATGGACCCAGCAGAGCTTGATGATGAGGATTATTTTTGTCTGTATGTCGCATTAATATGTCTTTTGCGTCAATGGAAGGAAGCCACCTGTAGAAAGGACCAACAGGTCCTTCTTCGACAGGCCCGTGGGGAGGTGGCTGAAAGGCCTTGGTTGAGGAGTCTTCTGCCTGAGAAGATCAGGGATTTCCTCAACCTCGCAGATCGGTCTGCCTTCCAGTCAACTCGCCAGCTCACCGTTCCTCCTGCTTCAGCACCAGACCCATTTCTGGGTACCTGCCTAGGACCTCTGTGTGTGCAAAAGGCTTCTAGGTCCCTGAGGAGGAGATTTGGCCGTGCTAGCCACCGTCATTCCGGCTCCCAGTTCACCAGTCCTGCGGCTAGGCTGCCGCAGCCCCCTGTTTCCACTGCTGGGCCGCGACAGCCTCAAGTTCCCGCAGCCGGTCTGCCACAGCCCCCTGTTTCTGCTGCCGGGCCGCCTCCTGTTTCCGCTGCCGGGCCGCGATCGCCTCAAGTTCATGCTGCCTTGCTGCGACAGACCGCTGTTTCCACTGCCGGGCCACGACAGCCTCCTGTTTCCGCTGCCGGGCCGGGACAGTCCCCTGTTTCTGCTGTCGGACCTCCGCAGACCCCAGTCCCTGCGTTCTCCTGGCCCCTCGAGACCCCAGTCCCTGCGTTCTCCTGGTTCCTCGAGCCCCCAGCCCCTGTGATCCCTCCGTTCCTCAAGACCACAGCCCCTGTGCTCCCTCCGTTCCTCGAGACCCCAGCCCCTGTGCTCCCGTTGTCCCCCGAGACACCAGCCCCTGTGCCGGCCTCCTGAACAGCTCCAGCCGCATCCAGCCCAGGCTCTCCGCAGGCCTCCAGCCTGGCCTCCTGAGCAGCTCTGTACGCCTCCAGCCCGGCCTCGCCACCGGCTTCCATTGGCTTCCGGAGCAGCTCCGCCCGCTTCCAGCCCAGCCTCTCCGGCTTCCAGACCAGCTTCTCCGCCGGCCTCCTGAAGGGCTCCAGCCGCATCCAGCCCGGCCTCTCCGCCGGCCTCTCCTCCGGCCTCCTGAATGGCTCCAGCCCAGCCTCTCCGCCGGCCTCCTGAACGGCTCCAGCCGCATCCAGCCCAGGCTCTCCGCCCGCCTCCAGCATGGCCTCCAGCACGGCCTCCAGAGAGGTCCCGTCCGCCTCACCGTCCTCCAGAGCGGTCTCCTGCCCCGCCACCCGCTTTATTATAAAATAAAGCTCTCTTTTTGTTAGATTCTTCTCCAGTGTACTGCATTTGGGTCCTCACCATGACAGCTCGGGGGCCATTACATAAACTGATCATACCTGCCAGAAAAAAGAATGTTTGTTAGTTTCTATTGTAAGTACAAACAATGTTCCCCTACCCAAGGTAGATACCCAAAAAAAGATATCCTGTAAATTCAAATAAAGGAAAGATGCAAATCCAAAAGGTAAAGCATTGTTTACATAGGATCACACTGAATCCAAGTGTGGCATGTTGTGTGGGTCAGGAGGAGGAAACATGGATTCACACCCAGCTGGTCTCAGGAACAAACAGGCCTATCCAGTGACTCGTACATGGTAAACTGGAGGCTGTTGTCGTAGAAAAGAGTCTTCCCTCCGGGCCAGAGGTGCTGTTCGGACCTCTTCCTTAACACTTTAAAACTAATAAGCTATAGACGTTCTGGTTGTTTTACAAGTTATAACGATAAAGAAAATCACTGGAGAGAGGCAAAGTTAAATACAAAAGAGATTATTCGTGTACAAGTACAGATCAAAACTCTGAGGACCCAGCCGGCTGAGTTCTGACAAAGTAATGATCTGGCCCCCCTTCTTATACCTTAGTTCACATACTACACCGAGGATGAGGCTAAAAAGGTTGTCCATTTCTCGTCGTCCAGTTCACCTACTAATAAATCAAACTGTTGGTTTTTTCCCTTCTACCTCTGAATTAGCACCTGGAGTGATTCTACATTTCCTGACATAAGGCTTTTAGAGTGTGTCATCGGGTCTTCAGTTTAGTTTAGGTCAGTCGTGCCCTTTTCACAGGCGCATGTCACTCCTTATCTCCTCCTCGATATGCTAAGGGTTGACCGGGGGCGTACCTTCCCTATTAGCTGGCTCCGCCTTTTTCCAAACATCTGAACTTACACTGAACTATGACGTCATATCTGCACCTCCTCACTATGCATATATGCATTTGTAGATGTTTCATAAACCAGACTGTGTATATTGACTATCATACATCATTGTAATTTTACACACTTTCCTCTTATATGTTTGATACAAAGTACTCTCTGGATAAATAATACTACAACACTGTCAAGGCTGCAGTGTGCATGTGCAATCACTCTGATCAGTGTGATCGACTGTGGCAAGAAAGCATGAATTTCACATTTACATTTATCTCTTTTCAAAGAAAAGTAAGAGATGGATTAGTTCCTACTCAGCTGGGATGAAACAACCTTTGAATAACTGCATGTATCTTAATTCCACAGCATGAATGACACAAGTGCAACTTGTGTACCAACTCCGCCTCCTGGTGTAATAATGGTGCAGCCAGCACCACCTGAATGCTGTACGCCGTGGACTATCTACTATTTTATCTGCTATTTTAATTCTGCTATTTTTATACAATTTTAATTCTGCTATATTAGATTATTTTAATTCTGCTATTTTATCTGCTATTTTATACTATTTTAATTCGACTATTTTTATAATGGTATTTCAGACTCATTTACATCAACAGTGTGATTATTGTACTGTAAATGCTCTTATTCTGTCCTTGTACTAATTGTTATGTTTTTGCTGTGAAGCACTTTGGGGTGCAATTCTTGTATGAAAGGTGCTATACAAATAAAGCTTATTATTATTATTATTATTATTATTTTTTTTTTTTTGCTTACGAAAACACAAACCGACTGAATCTTTGAAAAGAGCCGGACCTCCCATCACGAGTATGAACGGTCTGACTCGTTACCATGGGAACCTAAATAAAAGCATGCACGCCATGATTGATCACTGGAGATATGCTGTCATCAGTCAGGAACATACCAATCATGGTATTGTTTTTGTTGTGCGCGATTAATTATACTTAACCCCGGTTGAATGTACCCCTCTGACAAAACACTTGGCCCCAGCCAGGCCCCCCGAGTGATATTGGTCTAGAACCGCCACTGCAGCACAGCACAGCACGGAGCTCCGACAGCAATTCAGATTAATTGTTCCCTAAATCAGAGCTAATTTAACTATTTATTTAAGTCACACAAAAAACACCTTTAAAAGCCCCCCCCCCCCCATCAAGTGGGCGAGGAAAAGCTCCCCAAACCCTTTAACACAGTGGTCCTCAACCACCGGTTACCATTTTTTCCCAGAGATAATACTTTTATTTTTTTATTTCCAATCTTGATTGAAGATATGCTTTTTCACCGGCGCATAATGTATTTTAGACGTGGAGGGGCATCTCATACACACTCTGGAGACCCCCCCCCCCAGATGATGCATCAGGAGACATTATATATAGATATTATTTATTTCAATTCGTTTACATTTCATTTGTCAACAAGTTTCTCCAGCAGAGAGTCTGTCCATCCTCTCCCTGCTCTCCTCTCTTCTGCCTCCGTCTCCGTCTCCCTAAAATAAAATGTTAGAGCAGGTTTAACTATACACCACTAAACAAAAGCAGATTACGTTGCAAAATAAGTACACATATTATAAATAATAAAATATGTATAATCAATCCGAACGATTGCACAGGACTTTTTAAGTGATATTCAACTGTCAGAAAACCAAGCAGGTAATATGAAGTATATATTATCAAAACAACCACCACAATCTATGTAAAATATAAATCAACATTTACAACTCTTAGGTTTGAAAGTTAAGGTGTTAAAAGTTTTACTTTCAAAGTCTAACGTAGGCCGGATGGAGGCAGCCAAGCTGCATCGTACAGCAGCTCAAAACAGCTAGCTTAACTAGCATCGCCGCTAACGTCCCGTAACTTAACCTATCATTTTAGCGAAAAGTTTATGTTTTAAGGTCCTTTCATTTTATAACATTTGTATCATTAGCTATTCAAGCTGATTGAAACCCAATACTTACATTTAAAAGTATATCGAAAATTAATTTGTAGTTCTAAACATATTTAGGGTGTTTTAGTCACTTTTTGTCTCCCCCACGATGTTATTCCTCTCTCCTACAGCATCCATTACAATTACATGATGCAAATGGCACATTATGCAAATTAGGCGATGGCGTCATTTAGCGACTTTTAGGACAGCCAATAGTTACTTTCCTTACTGAGGAGTTGGCAACACTGACTTTAGCTAGGCAAGCTAACAACACGCTTCAAGGTGTCTCTCTCCAAGCCAAAGAAACGTAAAGTTGATTCTGAAAATCGTCAATTCCAGAGCTAATGGACGGACAAATATTTATTTATTTTGTCAGCCGCAACAAGTAATAAACTGATGTGTTTATCGTGCAACGAATGTATTTCCGTGATGAAAGAATACACAGGGAAGAGGCACTACAAATCAAATAATGGCTTGTTTTCTGCCAGATTTCCCGTGGGCTCAGAGGAACGGAGAAGGAAAGTACAGGGACCGCTAGCATCATTTGAAGTGACTTTTGGTCGCTTTTGCATGGAGCAAGAGAGAGCGACGATAGCATCCCTGCTTTTATCTCCTCTCCTTTCCTCCGCTCTGTGTCTGACTGACTGTAGGTGTGTGTGTGGGTGTGTGTGTGTGTTTGTGTTGGGGGTGGAGCCCTGCTCATCGCGAAACAGCAGATTAGAGAATGTGAATGCGCAAAGCAACGCAATAAACACTGAAACGTGCACATAAGCTAGATAAATATCATTTAATAAAAGAGCACCTGTTCAATGTGAAAAGTGAGTTGTATGTTCCAAAATGTATCCAAGATATGTTTGTTATTGTGAGTCTGATGCTACTGTTTTACTATGGTCTATTTGAATTTAGTATTTAATTCTATGGATATGGACTTGTTTTCAAAGCACCTTATGTATGTTATAACAGGGCTACTTACTGTTAATGTGGTGAATACTGTTTTACTATATTCATCTTTTTTTCTACATTAGTGGACATGGACCTGTTGGGGAAAAAAACTCTTGTCTCCTTGGTTTTAAAGATGCAACATTTTGCACTTTTGTGTGAAGCCTTGTGACCAAAGCTTTCCTACTTTTGTGTATGGACTGGTTGCTTTCTGCAATGAATTATGGTGATACAATTAAAGTGCAAAAAAAGGATGCACGTGACTAGTTCATTTCATGTATTAGTAACTATTAACACTACTGTAAGTAAGAGTCATTCAATGACAAAGTATTGTGAGGCCCACAAACCCCCAGTGAACAGTCCTGGTGTAACGCATCGTTTGGTAGAGGATTGTCTTCACTAGCTTTTAGTGGGAACCTCCTTTTGTTATTGATATCCAACATAATATATGAATTAATAGAAATAAAAGATGTACTAACAATGGATTACTATAAGAATCCTTTATTAATGATTTATTTATAATTGACAAGCTTTTTCTGATGTCTTATTAGAAATGGAAAAACTCAAGACCCTTTATTAACATTAACATTAACATTAACAACATAACACTAACATTTTTAACTTACTAGAAAGAGAGAGACACATGAGCATTTATAAGATATTAAATTATTCTTATAAACCATTCATTAGGGGTGACTTATCACAAAGTAACTAGTCACACAGAGTCACACAGAGCCACACAGAGCCACACAGAGTCACACAGAGCCACACAGAGCCACACAAAAGTCACACAGAAGTCCCATAGAAGTCCCACAGAGCCACACAGAGCCACACAGAGCCACACAGAACCACACAGAAGTCACACAGAAGTCCCACAGAGCCACACAGAGTCACACAGAGCCACACAGAGCCACACATAGCCACACAGAGTCACACAGAGTCACACAGAGCCACACAGAGTCACACAGAGCCACACAGAGCCAAACAGAGCCACACAGAGTCACACAGAGCTACACAGAGCCACACATAGCCACACAGAGTCACACAGAGCCACACAGAGTCACACAGAGCCACACAGAGCCAAACAGAGCCACACAGAGTCACACAGAGCCACACATAGCCACACAGAGTCACACAGAGCCACACAGAGCCACACATAGCCACACAGAGTCACACAGAGTCACACAGAGCCACACAGAGTCACACAGAGCCACACAGAGCCACACAGAGCCACACAGAGTCACACATAGCCACACAGAATCACACAGAGTCACACAGAGCCACACAGAGTCACACAGAGCCACACAGAGCCAAACAGAGCCACACAGAGTCACACAGAGCCACACATAGCCACACAGAGCCACACAAAAGTCACACAGAAGTCCCACAGAAGTCCCACAGAAGTCCCACAGAGCCACACAAAAGTCACACAGAAGTCCCACAGAGTCACACAGAGCCACACAGAGCCACACAGAGTCACACAGAGTCACACAGAGCTACACAGAGTCACACAGAGCCACACAGAGTCACACAGAGCCACACAGAGCCACACAAAAGTCACACAGAAGTCCCCCAGTCACACAGAGCCACACAGAGCCACACAGAGTCACACAGAGCCACACATAGCCACACAGAGTCACACAGAGCCACACAGAGTCACACAGAGCCACACAGAGCCAAACAGAGCCACACAGAGTCACACATAGCCACACAGAATCACACAGAGTCACACAGAGCCACACAGAGCCAAACAGAGCCACACAGAGTCACACAGAGCCACACATAGCCACACAGAGCCACACAAAAGTCACACAGAAGTCCCACAGAAGTCCCACAGAAGTCCCACAGAGCCACACAAAAGTCACACAGAAGTCCCACAGAGTCACACAGAGCCACACAGAGCCACACAAAAGTCACACAGAAGTCCCCCAGTCACACAGAGCCACACAGAGCCACACAGAGTCACACAGAGCCACACAGAGTCACACAGAGCCACACAGAGCCACACAGAGCCACACAGAGCCACACAAAAGTCACACAGAAGTCCCCCAGTCACACAGAGCCACACAGAGCCACACAGAGTCACACAGAGTCACACAGAGCCACACAGAGCCACACAGAGCCACACAGAGTCACACAGAGCCACACAGAGCCACACAGAGTCACACAGAGCCACACAGAGCCACACAGAGCCACACAGAGCCACACAGAGCCACACAGACACAATACATGGTGCACATCAGCTCGTCAGCAGTGATACACTGAAGAAGAATTCTCGCACACAGTCTCTGAATTCTTTTTATGACATCAGTTAATATTCTGGAATGGAATTTTGTCCACAGAATTCCATATGAGTCAATATACTTTAAAACTACTGTATGTTTTGCAAAGGGCTCCCGACACACACACACACACACACACACACACACACACACACACACACACACACACACACACACACACACACACACACACACACACACACACTGCACATACACTTACAGTCAGAGACAGAGCGGAGGAGAGGAGGGAACTAAATAGAATCCGTGCCACGCACCACACGCATTCAGTGTTGCCAACTTGGCAACTTTCTCGCTAAATCTAGCAACTTTCCAAACCTACCAAACCTTTTCAACAGCTACTAGTGACAAATCTTTTCCTGGTGTTATTGGAGACTCTGACTTATTGTTCTGCAGTTACTGCTCTGCACTGCCGTGAATTAAAAAAAAATTAAAACATTATTTTATATATATATATATATATGTATATATATATATAACATTTATATCAGGGCTGTCAATATATCAGATTTTTATTACATAATTATCGTGGCAAAAAGAATTCACGATAACTATATAATCTCAATATAAATAAGCAACAGTTGTATAAGATGTCAAGGAAATCGCTTGTATTTCCTTCAAAGTTGTCTTTCTCGAAAACTTTCCTCAGTAAACCTTTCTCTGCCTGCTGCTTAGGAGAAAATATAAAAAATATATGGTGCATGCTGCTTAGGCTTTGGTGGGTGGTTAACTCATCTTTACTGCTCACCCTGGAAAAGGTTTTGACGTGTCAGGAGAGACCAGTATGAATATTAATGTTTGCTGTGCTGTAGTTATTACACCTGGTATTTGCTCAGCAGCTGATTTAGTTGACTGAATACAGATATTTAATAACACAGTTATCAGAATGGACATACCATTTATACCTCACTTTGTGCGGCCCACGAGTCAATTTCCAGAAATCAATCTGTCGGAGCTCCTGGAGCATTTTCTTTTTTTAATACAGGTAGATCAGCCTGTTGGTCCGGCCCTCCACAACAGTCCCAGTTTCTCATGAGGCTCTCTGCTAAAATTAATTGCCCAGCCCTGTTCTAGCAGGTCACCTGATACGTGAAAACACACTCAAGCACAGTGAAAGTGTGTTTGTCTACACAGGACACATTTTGACATGGTGACCCCACACACATGTGTGTTTGTGGAGGCGGGTGGAGTTAAACACACAGGTCTGAGTTTGCACAGTGTGTGTGTGTGTGTGTGTGTGTGGTGGGGACAGCTTGCTGGCTGAAATGACATGAAGACAAATTACCGGCCTAAAGCGCAAGGAACAGACAGACACTAATCACATGAACAGGACACAGCTGGAGGAGGCAGGCAAAGACACAAGGGCAGGGTGATTAGACACAGGAGGATCCAATCAGGTCGGGGCAAACAAATCTCAGGTAGGAAAGCACAAAGACAGGAAATAAAACTGGACATGACACAAGGGTAATATACTTTACAAAATAAAACAGGAAACAGGAAAAACTGAAAGCCAGCATAATGACACCACCAGAATTTCTATTGATATCAGAGCATTCTAAAGATGTCAGTTGTTTGTGATAGAGCTCAATGCAACGTTTGAGTCAAAAATACATTAAAAATAAAAAGAATGAAAGACAATTAAGTCTAAAAATAAGTTATTGGGTAAAAAAAATCAACGTTGAATTAAAAACAGTGACTGTGAGTGGCAAATGAGTCGTAGATTATCCACACTTTTGGCTGGATTATTGTTGTATACCCTACAGTACTTCTATGGAGTACTACCCAGGAGTTTGTATTAATTTGATTGAACACAACTGTATTTGGGAATATGAACCATGTGAACTAGGCCTGCACTATATGAGGAACATATGCGATATTCAGTAACATTATTAAATAACAATGTTATAGCCATAACAATATTACTTGCGACAAATAAACAGATAATAAAGTGCTTTCAGTGAACTGCTTAAATACAAGCAACTACTTGTTGAATAACAAATAAATGAAAGGAAATCATTTCCAACATTCTTTTATTGAACAAATTGAACATTGAACTACTAATACAAAATAAATAATAGTTGCCACATTTTAATGTATGCACTGTTCTACTGATACTCTCTTTCAACCAACTCAAAAAAGTGTGCAATATCACAGTCTTTCACGATGTGTTTCTCACTCAAGATGACATCGCAGTGACAATAATTGAAAATTGTGTATCCTTAATGTGAACACATTGTAAACGAAAAAAAGGTTTTAAAACTAGATTTCAACACAAAGCCACTGTGCTACACAGCTAATGATGGCGGATCATACTTATTGTACTTTATTGTGCAACTTCTCAAACAATTAATGAACAACCAGGGTCTCTTGTGGGGCCCGTAATCCAGCCTGTATCTGTGTCTGATTCCACCTCCATGTATCTGACCAAACCTGGTCCCTGCTGACACTAAATGTCGTCATGACTGATTGATGAACGATTGAGTTGCTAATGTAGTGAATGGAGTCTGCAAGGAACAAGCGTAGAGTCACAGCATCACCTTCTGGACACCGGCAGGAATAACTGAGGTCAGGACATATAAATCAGGTGTTTTTTTTCCTGGTTATTATTAACTAATGATCATTTTCAGTATATATATTAACTTGCTGATTATTTTCTCCATTAATCGATTGATTATTTGTTTTTTAAAATGAGTGAAAATAGTGAGAAATGCCGTCACAATTACCCAGAGCCCAAAGTGTCACCGTCACAATGTTTGTTTTGTCCAACCAAAAGTACAAACCTCAACATTATTACTATTATACATTACAATTATTAACATTATTCAGAGGAAAAGCAAGTGTTAAAATGCAACCATGAGATGTTTTTACATGAACATTTCCTTAAACCATCAATAAAGTTGGCAATTAATTTTCTCTCAATCGACTAATTGATTAATTGACTAATAGTCTTGTTTGCAAAAATCTTAATCTGTAAAGTAACTAAAGTTGTTAGATAAATATAGTGGAGAAAAAAGTACAATATTTGATATATAATATTATATGAGAAGTGTAGTGAATGAAGTACAAGTACCATAAATGGTTACTTAAGTACAGTACATTCCAACACTGTACATTCAGCTGCTGGAAGCAGAAAACATTCATTATTTCCACCTGATGACTGACAGTCAATTATCAAAGCTGTCATCAGCTAATTTTGAGACCATGAATAATTAATTAACCAGGTGTTCAGGTCTAATCACTTCCACTGTAGTGATGCTGTGACATTACAATGTCAGAACGAAGCCTCACAGGTGTGTTGACTGTGACATGACGCCGCAGAGAGCAGAAACACAAATATATTTGTGTGTTTATATTTGTTGTTGCATCACATACAGGCAGATGATTGTTTCTCTCTTGTTATTGATGCTGAAGCAATTACACACCTCACTGCTTCAGTTATGAGTCATAGCACGCAAATGACTGCCGCTCCTGCCGCTCCTGCCGCTTGCGCGTCTGCACAAATCAGCCGTGTGATAGGGCGGAGGAGCTGCCTGCAAAGAGCCTGAGGAGAAGGGGAAACAAATTCATTCACAGTGAAGCCGCTGGTGGTTATTTTTAGGGTGGAGGTGGTGACTGGCAGCAGACGCCTTTGCAAACATTCTCATCGCATCGCTCCACCTCGAATTAACGCAGGATGTCAGCGTAAAGCCGTGCGTAAAGAAGAAGCTGCGTGCGGCACGGCAGAAAGGAGACGTTTTACAGGCAATTTCACCTCAATCCTGGAGGAAAAATTTTCCACTCTTCTCATTGCAAACGACGCAGCCGGTGTTCCTGATTTCTTGCTCAGACTGTTCGTGGATCAGCGTTGTTGTTGTTGCTGTTGAGGATACATTTGTTGGTTTTTATTATTATTAATAATATTATTATTTTTGGGGAGCGAGCTGCTTCCATCGGGTGCAGAGCAAAGAGAGAGGAGAGAGAGAGAGAGAGCATCAGATCCACCCAGCAAAGGTAAGAGACAAACAGACAGAAAACACAGTGACACACCACCGTTTAACACCAGTTTAATGAACACAGACACACACACACACACACACACACAGACACACACACAAACACACACACACACACACACACACACAGACACACACACACACACGCACACACACACAAACACACACACGTACACACACACGTACACACACACACAAACACACACACACACACAAACACACACACACACACACACACACACACACACACACACACACACACACACACACATACACACACACACACACTAGTCTAATGACTGATATGAATCCAGAAACGTCGATAACACCTGAGCTCCATTTATGTTCATGTAAAATCTTGAATTAAGGGTCTGTTTTATCACACACTCTTTATCATTCATCTATAGGCACCTACAGTGTAATATGGTGCTTAATATTAATTCAATGTATTGCTTTAGTTATAGATCATATTTTTTTCCGCACCACTTAAATCATATTCTAACTAACTATGGTTAAATGGAAAATGTTATGCTTTATAGGTCATACATGTTGGTCATATAACCTAACAAAACCCAATGTTCCTATAATGTCACATAATAATCTCACAGGTATATCGTGTCTGTGGCTCTCTGGAGGGAGTTGAGCCTCTATTGGCCTCATAATGATGTCTTAATCTGCTGTAGTATGTCTATATTTCATTTCCCTATAGGAATGTATAGTGTTACCCTAGTGGCCATATTATACTGCAATGGCTGTGTATTTTAATAATGCAGCACAATGAAACAAACTTTCTATAATGTCATATTCCAATAATAGTCCTATATCTTTTATAGTAAGCTAAATATTGTTTTACCTTTGTATATTAAGCTGCTCATATAGGGTTCTTGCTGTATGGGGCTTTGTTGATATGCTGAGTTTTACTTTCATTAATTAAATATGTTAATCCTGCATGGTTGATGTTTTATGCAGTTTCATTAAGGTACGATTTATGGCGGGTATATGTAGGCCTATATGTGGCCATAGAGGGTTTAAAGAGGCCTCATTGTGATTTTATGGTTTATTTTATTAATATTTATAATACTGGTTTATGATTTTATCTACACATTTCTTTTGTCCAGGGGTTCTATGGGATTCAGATCATTAATATAGCAGCAGATTACCATTTGCTATGCAAATATATTATGGAGTAACGTCTACCTGAACAGAGAATGAAATCACACTTCCTCTGTTTGTGTTGTAATCCGAGCTTCTCTGTTCTTTATTTATGTAGCCGGCAAGCGGCAGATAGGTGAGATATGAAGCCTATAGGGTGCCAAAACTGCAGTTCCTCGAATGGCCACTTGAGGCTGTCTCCAAAGCCTATTCAATCCCCATAGAGCCCAATGTTAAAATGCCCAACTTTACAGCAGAAATAAACATGTTTAGAGCCTGGTACAACAAAAAATGTTGGTCTCTAATTTATCCGCATATGGCAACTATGCAGGGTGAATTTTTACACAACTTAACATTTTAAATGATATTAAGACTTAAAGTTACGCATAATTTAGGGACGGCCCTCTTTAAGTGACAAGTGGGTGCCGTAACAGGTCGCCTATCCACCTATTTGCCCTTTTTTGCATTAGCGGTGTCGTTACTGCCAAGATGGCGACGGCTAGAGCCCACTTTGAGCTTCACAACAGCTTGTCACACAGAATACATATAGGAGGCCGTGAGTGAATGTTATTGCTCATTTCCACTGTAGGGTAAATCTACTCGACTCGACTCAACTTGGCTCGCTCTTTTTTAATTTTCCACCAGGACTAGTACTTGGTACCAGGTACTTTTTTTTAGTACCACCTGAGCTGAGTTTCCAAGTGAGCTGAGGAGAGAATAAATGTTGACGTAAAAAACACTGCAGACTACTGATTGACAAGAGAGAAGCACCTCTAGTGCATCACGGGACATCCTGCACAAACCCGCCATTTTTAAATGGCAAACTACCATCATTATCGATCGCATTATATATTTTTCACCCAAAAACAAATGGCAGCCGGCAAAACTACGCCGTACACTACTCCTTACAATTGAAAAAGTGCAGAATTTTATTTCTTTGGTTGTCGATGAAAAAATTCAGCAATTTACACGGAAGTTCCAAGCGGCGTTGCTACGCTGAACAGTTGATTGCCACACCTACACTGAGACGGTACTATCTGCAGTGGAAACGCGGCTTAAAGTGAGTCGAGTCGAGTCGAGTGGAGTAGATCTCTACCATGCAGTGGAAATCTGGCTTTAGTGCATGCGAGTCCCTGTGTGTGCTCCACTGGCTAGCTAATGACCACCGCTCTGCAATGCGCTTATAAGGCTGTTACCACTGATAATTCTACCATTCTGATCCACAGCGTCATCGCTCTGTCAGCACTGTTGTCGTTGTTCGCACTGTATTTGCTGTAAGCCACTAGCCGCTAGCCGCCGGCTATATCATAACTTGAACTTGATCATAGTTGTCGGTCTAAATTTGTGAACCCTAAAAGATAAGTAAGAGGATGAGATAAGTGAGATGGTTGTTAATGAATAATATGTTAGTGCTTTTCAGTCATGGATTCACTTGCTCTGACGGCAAAAATCTAACTGCAACTTTGAAAAGTCGATTTTAGATTCAAAATCTGCGAAATCTTTGCTAGGAGTAGTTTAAGAATCACTTAAGACCCTTTTTTTGTCCTGATGTCCCTGAAGGTCTCCGCCTTTGGTCTCCACCAACTCCTGAGGGAAATATCTGTCTCTTTAGCTCCTAAAAGCGCCATTATGTTCCCCAGCTAGTCTCTAACTGTGTCTGTCTGCTGCTGAGCAGATAGTGCACAGTGGCTTTATCAGAAAACACCTGAACCAGACAGGTAATGTGCCAAAAAAACAAAACTAGGAGGTAAAAGAGGTCAACAATCTCTGTACAGTTCCAGAGTTGGTGATAATTCTCTATGACACTTTGACCTTGCACAGTGTATGAAACAGTGTATGAAACTCAGGCCATTTCACTTGGTGCGGTGGTAGCAAGAACACTTATTCTACTTAAGTGGAAGTCAGACTATGCACCCACATATGATACAAAGAGAAGAGAGTTGATGAATGTGTTGTACTTGGAAATGTTAAGTTTCTCTAATTAGAACAAGACTCAAATTTGTATCAAGCGTTGAGACCTGTATTAGAGTGCATCAAGGGTGTTGGACTGATGGTGTCATTGTGTAGGCTCTATCGCTGTCTATATGTGTTTTATAATATTGAAGGCCTATGCTTTGCAGTGGTGGAGGAAGCATTCAGGTCTCTTACATAAGTGAAAGTACTAACACCATTCAAAATGTATTGAAAGTAAATAATATGCCGATCAATTTAATTTAATCAACATTATTCAAATCATTGAAAGGAAAAGCAGCAAATCATCCTATTTGTGAAACTGAAGCTAAGCAATGTTGTAGCTAACTGTACTTTTACATTACAAGTGTAGTGGAATAGAAGTATAAAGTGGCATTAGATTGAAATACTCAAGTAAAGTAAAAGTACCTCAAATTTGTACTTTAAGTTATCCACCACTGATGATTAGTTTTTGTATTTGTGAAGTTAATTGTGGCTGTGTTGTGAAGTGAGGAGTGACTGAGTGTATGTCTTTTATTATAAATGTTAAAGAAAAGATTAGTATGATTAGGACTCTGTCAAAAGAATAGATAACATGACAAGTCTGGAATAGAAAGCTGCAGAAGACTCACTCTTGACATGCGGCAGAAAGTACTATTTTTTTCTTAAAAAGCCAGAGATTCTAAGTATTCATCTACAGCTACAACCATCGTTTCAGATGTACTTTGCAGTCATTTCTTTCCTCCCCCGATCGTTGAGGATGAGTCTCCACTGACACAGCCATCCACGCTAGATCGAACCCAGCAGGATCTTCAGCACTGACTCATCTTCTGCTCACACTCGTTCAGTCCTCTCCTCACACACTAGCCCTTCACATCGACCTCTACCTGTCTGCAAGGTCGAAGACAGCGAGGCAGCTCAGGCTTTTTATTAGACTTGACAGGTGAAGTCTAACAGGAAATGTTTGTTTGCACTGTGTCTTTGTTTAACACAATGTGCAGTTAGTTGGCTTTGTGCTTAATCATATTTGGCTGCAGCTCATCACGTGAAAACTTCTAAAATGTCAGCTTTCCAGGAACAAAGAGGAGCAGCTTGGTGCAGTTTTTGGCTCATGCGACACGTTTCGATTTTCTCTGAGGAGCATTTATTCTGAAGAGATGAAAATAAAACCTGTTAAACTGTTAACTGCCTCTGACACGAGTCAATAAAAACCACATTTGCATTCAAAGCACAGGTGATGAAAGCACTTTACTTTTGCTTTTACTTTTGCTGGTTGTTAAAGCAACAACGATTAGTAATAACTAGTAATTAGTCATTTGTAATTAGTAATAATTAGTAATTAGTAATAACGATCGATAAGCGGATCAACAGAAAAGTAATCCACAAATATATTGATTAGTTTAAATAATATTTTTAGCAGAAATGGCTGAAAATACTGTTTTCAGCCTATCAAATACGGAGATTTTCTCCTTTTCTCAGTTTTATATCATATAAAAGTGAATATCTTCGGGTTTTCGTCTGAAAAAACAAGACATTAAAAGACATCACATTGGAAACTAGGATGGACGTTTTTCACTATTTTCTGATATTTTATTGACGATTTAATCAAATAATCTAGAAAAGAATCGAGAATTAAAATAACCGTTAATTGCATTGGTTGTATTCAGGAAATTTATTTTCCACAGCTGAATAATGTTTTGTCAGTGTTGTCACCTGCCTTTAGGTGTAAATGTGAAGATACACTGTTTACAATGTGAACAATTCATTTCAGATGCAAAGAGACATTTGTGGGTTCTTCAATCAGACAATTTATTTCTGAATAACTAAAGGAACATTGCTGAACAACTGTTTTTTCTGTATTATTTCATATTTTCCTGTATATTTAGGTTCCTAAAATAAATAATACGCTACTAGTAAAGCACGGTGGAAATTGCGTCCTTCTTTCGATGGATTTTCATGATGCTGATTTGCTCTTTCTCTCGTCAAACCAAACCTCCAGATGGCGAAGGCAGACCAGCGTTTCGGCCAGCGGGACGGCTCCGACCAGAACTTTGACTACATGTTCAAGCTGCTGATCATCGGCAACAGCAGCGTCGGGAAAACTTCCTTCCTGTTCCGCTACGCCGACGACTCCTTCAGCAACTCTTTCGTCAGCACCGTGGGCATCGACTTCAAGGTGAAGACGGTGTATCGCAACGACAAGAGGATAAAGCTGCAGATCTGGGTGAGGATGGTGGGATTTATATTTGTTTCATAGTTTATATATATATATATATATATATATATCATTATGCTTACTGGTTCACAACTAGATGGATTTCATACAAATTGATTTGGTGGGATATGTTCAAATTACTGTGCATTACTTTTCGTAGGTATAGCCACGGACAGTGTATGAGAACAGCCTTCATACTGTAACACATAGTATAATACACTGTAACGTACAGAGACATATCATAATATAATACACTGTAACGTACAGAGACATATCATAATATAATACACTGTAACGTACAGAGACATATCATAATATAATACACTGTAACGTACAGAGACATATCATAATATAATACACTGTAACGTACAGAGTGATACAGTGTAACATGATGTTCTACTCTCAGTCAACAACAAGCTGCTGGGAGGAGTATAAAAGGAAAGACCGACACACAGACTTCTGCTTCTCTACAGCTTGTATCATCATTGGTGATGTTGTTGCCATGGTAGCAGCTCTTCACGCTCACTCACTCTCTCGTTGACGCACACGCACACGCACACACACACGCATACGCACACGCACACGCACACGCACACACACACGCACACTCACACACTGTGACAACAGTGTTGTCTTCACTGGCAATTAAAGAGACCTCTTGGGGCAAAGAGGTTAGGACCCGGCAGGGGACAGAAGTGCCTGGAGGGGGGAGGAAGGGAGGTGTGTGTGTGTGTGCCAATGTGCGTCTGTGTGTGTATGGGAGGAGGGGAGGACAATGCCATAAGTAGAGCTAATCAGAGTCGATTGATTCGATCTGAAAGCACAGTGATGTGTAAAAGTAGACACACACACACACACACACACACACACACACACACACACACACACACACACACACACACACGCACACGCACACAAACACACACACACACACACTGGAAGACCAACTGTGAGCCAGACTTTATCATCAACATCAGTGTTGGACCTCTTTGATGCTCTTGTGTCTGAATGGGATCATAATTCTGCAGGAGGTTCAACATCTGGTGGAAAGACTGACACTAGAAGATGGGAGGCTGTCCACATACTTAAGGCCATACTGCTGCAGTGCAGTGATGTTGTCTCTCTGTGGAAGTCAAACACACATTTTTCTCTGCTTTCAACTAAACTGAGAGGACTGCCAGAGACTCTGCTTATCACCCTCGATGAATTATGTTGCTACTGCACACACACACACACACACACACACACACACACACACACACACACACACACACACACACACACACACACACACACACACAATCACACTCCACTTCCAAATCTGTATAAATTAAATGCAAACGAGCACTGGCCATATCTCCATATAAGAAGAAAGAGAAAGAGAAAACCAGAGATAGTTGAATGAGCGCAGAGGAAGCGAAGCACAAAAGAGCTAAATTTAGCAGAATGGCTGCACCCAGACCAGCTGTGAGGATGAAATGGTGGAGGATGGCAACGGCTGAAACGATGTTGGAGTTGTTGTGGACGGGCGTGAAAGTCACATTGAGGCTCAGTTGTTTTTTTTATCAGTAAAGCAGCAATTGGCGGCGGCAGATCGATCGTGCTTCAGATAAGACCGTTAAGAGTCTGAAGAGGAGATGAAGCTGCTGGGAGATTAAAGAGTGAGATGCTGTCATAACTGATTAGTTGCACAAAATCCAAAGCCATGTGTCCCTGGTGTTCTTATTTGACAATTAAGTATTTTTCAAACAACCTGATTTTCCGCATTTTTAATTTCCTCTACACTTCTTTAGACACAATATTAGCATATTGCTGACACGCACTGTAATTAAAAAATCTTCAACAAAGAAAGAATATTGTAATATTTTGTCATTATTCAAAATGCAAAACTCCCATGACATGTCCAAGTTTTTTAATGCATAATCATCATTGTTGTATCTTCTGTAGATTTTACGTTGTATTAAAAATCTTTGTACCCAGTACAGTAGTAGATAACCGTTCATTTTAGAAGATTGAAAAAAAAGAAAGTCTACTTTTCAAAACACCTCACACAACAGTGGATATATTTCATTTGGCAAACAGAGCTTTTTTCACTCCAAACTGTAGATGGAGAGAGAAAATGTTATGTTTTTGTACAGAAAACCCGTTAATAACCTCTGGATTGATGTCACTGATGCTCTCTTTTCTACGTTCCCTCACACTCATGAACAGTTAGTGTGTGTTGGTATCACATTGCAAGTGTTGTGAAACGCAGAAAGCAGAGCTGGTGTGACACTTTACATGATGCATTTATTGCTCATTCCTTCTTTCAAAAAGCAGAGCTACGACAGTATACAATAGTCTTTTTATGTCATCCGATAATAGTGAACATTTCAGTCAATTTAGTCGAGCCAATATCCCCTTGTTTCTTTCTCCCAAGCCCTGTTGGTGTCATTGTTGACTTTAACTTAAGTAAGTACGTCACTCGGCTCTTGGTGCAGTTCTGATGTGGTGCATGCAGCACAGGAAATGTTGCATTGAAAAGTTTTTCTTTTTGAAACTACATTATTGTCTTTTTGTCAACAATATTGCATGTTGATATAGTCACATATAGTGTTTAATGACGCCTTTGCTGTTGAAGAAAATATTAAGTTATTGATTTCATTAACTGAATGAACATTACTACGGATACGGCTACAGTAGCTGTACTGTGACTACTCCTGTTGGCATAAACCGAGAAAGCATCGGTAATCCTGGAAATTGGCTCAAACTTTGCTGGACTGCAGTGCGATGCCATCCTTCGAAGTGCTGTGTTGTCCAGTCAAATGTGTGCATGGTCACATTCCTGGTCTCTTTGTAACATCAACGCTGGCTGTTCACCTGGATTCCATCGCCATCGAAAGATCAAATCCTGTCTCACAATAAGATAATTATTGGTGCAATGTTTTTGTGTAAATCTAAAAATCCCTCAATTTCAAGGTTATGTTACTCAAACTGGACTTTGTGTGTGGATTGTTTTTCACCATCTCACCCACACACACCAACGCAGTCCTTTGCATTACTTTTATTCTACAGAGAAGAAAAGAAACAGCAGCAGTTTCAATCTGCAGCAGCAAACGCGTGTGCGTGTGCGTGTGCGTGTGCGTGTGCGTGTGCGTGCGTGTGTGCGTGTGCGTGTGCGTGTGTGTGTGATGATGATTGCTCCAGAATTAGTATTCCATATCAGTTTATATGTTTATACATGTATGTAAATGTTTTTTTGTGTCCTGACTTTCCACTAAGAAAATTGATGCTTTGTCAAAAATTGTGGTCCAAATGATGGAGACTTCAGCCTGTCTCCATGGAAACAGCAATTGCACATTTAGCCAAATCAAACAGTCTGGTTTTGAAAGCCAGAATATAACAGATAATATCCCAGCTTAGTATGTTGGGATATGGGCTTATCCCTGCTCACAGTAAACAGGACAGTGTCAGTTTATATACAGAATATCAGTGAGCATAAAACAATCAGACGTCATTACATTTGCTGTGGATACAAATGGACTCCAGATGATGAATCCTAAGGATTTAGGTGATCCTCCTCAGACCTTTTCTCTTTGCACCACCATCACTGCAAAATCACCATTTGACCAGCTAGAACTTGCTGTGGATCCCAAAATGAATAGCTCCATTTCGAGTGTTTCGTTAATTTGGTGTTTTGTAATGTAATGTATGGGGATTGATAAGATTCCCTTATCGATTCATGACAAATTGTTGGGTAGAAAAAGAGTACATACAGGTTTATGAGTATGTACTTTTGAGCGTTTCGTTTCAAATTCTCCATTATCATCCGTCATCACAAATCTGATTATACAATCTGTTCTGGTTTTCATGGGCTGCACTCAAATCAGGGTCGGCTCAACTCCAGTCCAGAAAGAGGTGGTGATGCACCCGAACAGCAACTTGTGCACAGTGTAGTTCCAACACTTAAACTCTGTAGAACACACAGATTATTCAGTGGTTGATCAGATTAGGGATCAGACCAACAGCTTGGTGTGCCGACTGAGCTGCTTTCCTCTTGTTCCTTTTACATGTCACAGGGAGAAAAATGGCTATTTTCGGTGTAACTTCAGGAGGAGTAAAGCGAATTGATGCGTCTTGGAGAGACAGATGATTTAACACCTTTTCAACATCTGGCTTGAATGCATGTCGGATTTCAATGTGTTACGAATGCTTCCAGGATGCATTTACACGTGGCTTTTTTAGTGTAAATTAGCTATTTCTGCGTTTGCTACAACTTAAATGATGCTTCTCTGTAGATACAAGTAAACATCTCTGCTAACCTACACAGATGAAGGAGTTATACACATCTCCCAAATCTCAACTTCATGTTCAATATCCTGCATGTCAATCAAGCTGAATATTTCTAACCGAACACAACAACAAACCTAACTTCCGCACTGCATAAAAGTATAAAAGAAACAGCCATGTGAACGTATCCAAACCCTGTGCACATTTGTCTACACATGCTGCCACGAGAAGCATAGATCAAGTTTAAAGGGACACTTCACCCCTGAAATTACCATTTGTATATCAATTACTCACCCTGTGTTGCCTTGAATCTTTGAAGAAAACTTTGTTTTTCTCACATGCCTTCACGGTCAACGAATAATCCAAAAACAAAGACAATTCTTGATGAATTTAGGTAAATTTAACAACATCAAAACTATATCAAAACATCCGTTTGCAAACGCTCACACAACTTGTCCTGTATGATCCAAACCTCATTTATCCAGTCCAATCTATGCTCACTATTTCCCAAACACATGCTTTTTAGCTAAAACCTTACTATTTAAAACCCTTCTGTATAAATGCACAAGTAGTGAGCGAGTAGTGAGCGAGTAGTGAGCGAGTAGTGAGCGAGTAGTGAGCGAGTAGCGCGCCTACGCAACTTCAAAAGTTCAAGGTGACACGGGATGAATAATTGATATACAAATGGTCATTTTGGGGGCGAAGTATTCCTTTAAGTAATGGGGTAAACAATTTTAGGTCGATTGCCACAAAGTTGTTGAACATAGTCATGCATAAACTTTTTGTCCTCTAGTAATAATAATAATAATAATAATAATAATAATAATAATAATAATAATAATAATAATATAATAATAATAATAATAATAATAATAATAATAATAAATTGTATTTGTAAAGCGCCTTTCCAAGCTAAAAGCAATCTCAAGACGCTACAATGCAGGACAACAACAACAACAACAACAACAGACATAAGATAGTGTCACCTTTAGGCTAGAATTGCAGACAAAGAAAACTAGTTTTTATGATATTTGTTCTGGTGTGTGTCTTTTGTTGACACTTCACAACCTTGAGATTTGCAGGCAAGTGTGTGTCAAGTATAAGAGCTGCATTTTGAGTTTTATTCCTGATATAAATCCGATGTTTGACTGGCTGTCTGATTTTGTTTCCAGGACACGGCGGGGCAGGAGCGTTACCGCACCATCACCACGGCCTACTACCGCGGTGCCATGGGCTTCATCCTCATGTATGACATCACCAATGAGGAGTCCTTCAACGCCGTCCAGGACTGGTACGCGATTGCTCTTGAAGCTATAGTGTGTAGGCTGCTTCTGTGTGTTTGGTACTCAAAATAAAGGATTTAAAATGTACTTTCAGGGCGACTCAGATTAAGACGTACTCATGGGACAACGCCCAGGTGATCATGGTGGGTAACAAGTGCGACATGGACGAGGAGAGAATCGTACCTCCAGAGAAAGGAAAACACCTGGCTGAACAGTTAGGTGAGATGTTGCTGCATGAGTGCTAAACTTTAATATAACAGAATTTTAGTTTGGCTACCAGAGGGAGGTTCATTTTACCTGAAGTACCTTCCTAAAGCTGTGAATTGTGACGACCCGTATTTTATCTTATCGTTTCTCAACACATAAACACAGAACATCTCCAGGATAATGTAGCAATCTTCAAGGTTCAGTTCGAATATGTTTAACTACATTTCTCAGAAATCAGTTTTTGGTTTGGTGGATAGTTTTAAATACCCATGAGCCTCTATTGTCTAATTATAAAAATGGAAGATTTACATCTCCATTCAACTTTTTTCTTCATCTGAGCCCTCATGTCCCCACCACTTTTCAACATTTGGGTTGGGTTCCATCTGTACTGTTAGAAAGAGCAGCTGAACTTGTGTAAACCAGTTACACTTCAGTAGAAAATGACTTCACCCCGGGGTGTGTGTGTGTGTACTGAGGAATACCTTAATACTAAAAGTGTATTGCCTTTTGCCAAAGGGGAAAGAGGTATTTGCTTTAAGAATGCACAATATTGGTTACTGGTTACTGATACAAGAGTTTGCTGCTGTGAAAGGTTTCACACTATACAGGAAGATGTTTCACAGCTTATCAAATATATTTTGTAATGCGAGTGTGTTCAAGCAAGGTCATGTTTAGAAAAAAAGTGTTTTGTGAGCAGCAACAGATGGAGATTTATCGTGAATAAAGTAAGCTTTGGGATCCCATGTTGCAAAGAGATATTTGTGAAGTGGGATGAAGAGTCTACAGCAAACACACCTTGAGATGTTTAAATAAATGAAACCACACCCAACTTAAGTAAGAAAACAGTCTTTAAAAGCCTAAAGATAGAATGTTAATTGTTTAGCCCACTGGTTTCCAAATTTCCCTGAGTACCCTGAGTCACAGATATAAAGTAAACCATGCTCTATATCACATACGTGAAATAAAGAATGTAAATACAGTCTCTATGAGGTATATCATTTAAATGATTAAACTTTAAATCAAACCTACCTATAGTATAACTCTTGCTTAAAAGCTGTATTTGGTTAGAAAGTGAAAGAAATGCAGTTGACTTACTTACTTACTTAGCCATTGTTCCAACAGCATTTAGCATGTAGTAACCTCCCTTATACTTAAATGTTGAAACAATGGATTTATGTAATCTAGCAGATCCATAACTGCACTAGGTTATATTTGGCTACCACTACACGGCAATTCATATATATGTATATATGTACAGTAAAATAATCATCATCTTTGTCTTTTTTGCTGTAAACTGCTCCAACAGTACAATTTACCTCTGGAATTAGTACATACCTTCCTACTTACTACCTTCCTACCTACTACCTACCTACCTACTACTACTACCTACCTACCTACTACCTACTACCTACTACCTACTACCTACTACCTACCTACTACCTACTACCTACTACCTACTACCTACCTACCTACCTACTACCTACTACCTACTACCTACTACCTACTACCTACCTACCTACTACCTACTACCTACCTACTACCTACTACCTACCTACTACCTACTACCTACTACCTACCTACTACCTACTACCTACCTACCTACAACCTACTACCTACTACCTACTACCTACTACCTACTACCTACCTACCTACTACCTACCTACTACCTACTACCTACTACCTACCTACCTACTACCTACCTACTACCTACCTACCTACTACCTACTACCTACTACCTACTACCTACTACCTACCTACAGCAGTCAGGAGAATGAGGCTGGCAGGTCACTGCCAGAGACACCAAAAGTTAGTTAAAGCCTTTTATTGTCATTATACAAAATGTACAACGAGATTCAGAGTGCCACTCTGCCACAAGAGCTGCCAGCCAGCAAATTTGTGCTGTGGGAGCCAACACACGGGCACCGATCACGAGGGCGTCCCGTAATAACATACGTGGATGTACTCAGGAAAGATGCAGGAGCAGAAAATACTGGCGAGGTAGCCAAATGCATGGAGGATCGGGATGACTGGAAGCACCGATGGAGGGCCCGTCTGAGGACGACCTAGTAGTACCTACCTATCTACCTACATATCTACCTACCTACCTACATACCTACCTACCACCTACCTATCTATCTATCTATCTATCTATCTATCTATCTATCTATCTATCTATCTATCTATCTATCTATCTACCTGCCTGCCTACCACCTACCTACCTACCTTCCTACCTACCTACCACCTAACTATCTACCTATCTACCTACCTTCCTACCTACTACCTACTACCTACTACCTACTACCTACTACCTACTACCTACTACCTACCTACCACCTACCCACCTATCTACATACATACATACATACATACATACATACATACATACATACATACATACATACATACATACATACATACATACATACATACATACATACATACATACCTACCTACCTACCTACCTACCTACCTACCACCTACCTACCTACCTATCTACCTACCTTAAACTGTTTTACCCTGCTGTTTCCTCCTGCAGGCTTTGAGTACTATGAGGCGAGCGCCAAGGAGAACATCAACGTCCGGCAGGTCTTCGAGCGCCTGGTGGACATCATATGTGTGAAGATGTCCGAGCGTGTGGACGTGGAGGTGCCAGCGGCTCCAGGCACCAAGACCACCAGACTGACCGACAAGCCCGCCCAGCTACCTCAGAAGTGCTGCTGATCGTCCGTCCGTTCATCCCTCTGCTGTCGCCTCGTCTGCTCCCCCAAAAGCTTGAGAAAAAGAAAAAAACTGATTAATTATTGTAACATTCCTCAACACACTCTCTCTGCTTCAGTCCATGTTTGTGAGCAGTCAATAATCACTATGCCTACTGCGGTTTATATAGCCAGTTTCATCCCCTTTCCGTCCCCAAGTATCCGAGGTTGGTCCTTACATAGGCGGAGGAGTAAGGGTGGCAGTGTACTCCAATCAAAATTTTATTTGCTGTTTTTGAACAGGCGGTAAAGCTTAGAAAAATTCAAGGATGTTATGAGATTTAGTGCGAATGGGAGAATAAAAGCCTGGTCAAAGCAAAGTTCATCCATGTGACCTTGCCAAATAGGTTGTTCGGTGTACGCAAGGACTACATGCAGGGACAGTTGGCCACCAACACGCTAGCCAGCAAAAAAAATGTAACACGAGTCCACTACAGTGATTCTCCACCTGCCAGTTGGCAGCTAGTTGTACCTTTTATTTGAGATTTCTCTATTGTGGAACAGGTTATAGTCTGACAGAGGTCATATAGTCATATAACTAAAAGGGGATGGTGCAACACAGCTAATAAGCTACAATAGTTTCCTTTGTTTTGAAATATTTTGCTCGGTCAATGGTGCAAATTTGAGTTCAAAATATTTAAAATTGACACAAAGGATTTTTATGAATTCATTTCGTCCGTGCGAGCAAATCCACTGATTGCAACAATTCCATTGAAAATAAATAGATTTGTGCATTCAATTTCACCATTGTAAATGCTGGTGTGACCAGGCTTCAAAGCTAGATTTATGCTTCTGCAAAGGCACATTGTAATGCAGAAAAGGCTGTTATGCATAACCATCATCACAGGGAAGCTAAGTATCAATAAGGTATCCTGTGCCGCCCTGCACATCAAACAAGCTAATAGGTTGATCCAACACCCTGTTGGGAAGAAAGGGTTCAAAGCAAACAAATTAATGTCGTACCCAAAGTCAGAATGAACACAGCCTTAAAGCTTGAGTGCAACACACATAAAGCGTTGCATCATTTGACATAAATAGCACATACCAGACACCACTATACCAGTATAGCAGGTGAGATTTAAAATAACCCAAAAGGGCTCATAAAATCATCTCACCAAAATTTCTAAAACATACTACTAAGCATTTAATTTATAATTGAAGCATTTGTGAAGCTAATGTAATGAAAGAAGTTGATGACACTGACACTTGAAAATAGAACAGAAAAAGTCCTCCTAGATGAAGACGCCAAATTAGATTTTGTTGCGAGTGCACTGCTGAGCGGAGCAGGGTCCACAGGTAAGCACAGCACTGCCTCTCCTCTCAAAGTGTAGCACAACGAGAAACTCACCACCACAGCTGCTCATGTTCACAAGTTTACAGGTCGCAGTCATTCACCCGTGAGTCATTTGCCGAAAACATCAGATTAGGCTGCTTCTCAAATAGCTAGTAATAGTGAGTCCACTCGAATACAATATGCCTATAGCCTAACTTAACTGTTACTGGCCTTACTTAGTGCTGTTTATGGCTTGAAATACGCTTTAGGGCTACACCACCAATGCACAACTCCCAGGCAGGGCTGCAGCCAAAATCATTAGAGGAGCAGGTCGAGTCCAAGACTGTCTAAAAAGATGTCTGACATTAAAGTCTAATGCTGCTCTTTGGTGTTTTTAACAGTCTAAAATTAAACAGAGAGTGCCTCCTGATAGTATTACAGGGTCCATATAGATTAGTAGTGTTGTTATTGGGTAGAGTTATGAGACGCATCAATGTACAGTATGCACTGAAACAATAATGACGGCACTTGTCCTTTCTTTAACATAGAAATCTACAGAAGCACATTGCATTCACCAAAGAAAGTCATTTCTGGTAATTATGAATTCTGCATTTTTTGGATCTTTTAATTTCAAGAACACATCCGTCATACTGAGATACAGATCTTTAAAATTGTGAGATAATTTTCTCACAGCATTACGAGTTACGGATCATGTAATCATAACCACCTTTTTTTCTTTGGTGAATCAATGTAATGCACTTCAAAATCTCCGAAATCTATGAATGATGCTTTGTTTTGGCCTAGCATGTGTTTAACTGACGACTCAAGGACAAGAATTCTGGGAAATCTGACAATTCTCACTTCAAGGAAGTTAATCGATGACAAATTTCTTTCATGTGCACAGAACAAATGTTGTGTGCAACTCCAGATTGATGAGCACAATCGTTATCGCCTCAATCCTAAATGTATCTTTCCAGTTACCTCCAGCTTTTGTCATATTCTCCAGATTCTCAGCACAGCTGATGTGTGCTTCATGGTGTTTAGACCCTTGATGCAGATAGGGAAAAACTCCCCACAAAAGACACTTATTGGATAGTTGGATAGACACAAAATGACCATGAAAAGAAGCAAAATAACCACAAAGATATGCAAAACAAGCACAAAGAAACAAATAAAACACTGCAAAGAGACGCAAAACGACCTCAAAGTAGCAAAAGGACTACAAAAACAATGCAAAACAAGCACAAAGAAACAAAAAATTCATACAAAAGGTCACAAAACAATGTAAAAAAGATGCAAAACAACTGCTAAAGAAGCAAAAAGAGAGGAAAATATATCACATATAATGTATAAACTAAAAGATTGGTTGATTAAGCATTCAAATAAATGATGGATGAAGTGATAAAGTAAATTGTTGTTAGTTGCAGTCGTAGATCTGATAAGTAATTAGTTTGAAGCATCTTGACCCCTGTTGCACATTTTCAAACTATGACTTGTCGATTTATTTACTAATGTAATTAGAATTTTTTGTACTTTGTACATTGTTTTCTAGTGTTTTCTGGGAGTAAATGACCTACTTCTCAAAGTTCAGAAACCAAACTGGACAAAAAAAGATAATTTAAGCAGGTACAAGATCCGGATCAGACCCCTGCAGACAGCCAGAGACTCGACCCCAGACTGTCGCTGAGCGCTGCAGCCCTGCTACATGGTGGCTTACAGCTTTTGCACTGGCCGACACAATCCAACGCCATACTGAGAGTGTTTTATACTCACACACACATATGAGCAGAGCTGATGAGTGAAGAGCACATGATTCTCTCCTTCCCCTTTAGCAGGTGTAGTCACTAGCCGTCATGTTCGCAGTGTTTCCTACATGAACGGGAGTGTGTTTGTGTGTGTGTGTGTTTGTGTGTGTGTGTGTGTGTGTGTGTGTGTGTGTGTGTGTGAGTGCGGTGTGTGTGTGTGTAATATTAGAGCCAACATTGTGTTGCATATAGTTATCATGGTATTTATTGCGTGTTCAGTTGTAAGGGTTTTTTGTGTTTGTGTACAGTATCTTTGACAGAAGTGATATATTTAACATGTCATGACAGCTGAGACACAGTACGTGTGTGTTTACGAAAGACTTCAAGAAAAAAGGGAAGACAAAGAGAAAAATATTTGTGCATTTATTAGTAAATATTGAAGATGGAAAAAAACAATATCCTGCCAAATTGTTATATAGCTACCACAGCGCACGTTTCTGTGTGTAACTCCCCACTGTGTCTTCATATTGATAAAAAGAAAATACAATAATATTGACATTGTCTTCATATGATTATTTTTTAAGTGAATTTGTAAATGATAGATTTAGAAATTATAATGGTGTTGAGTATGAATTAATTTTTTATGCTGTGTATACCATGGACAAATTATATAGAGAATTTATGTAAACTTGTTGTCTTACAATTCACTCCTGTTCGGGGGAGAAGCACAAAGTGATTGTACAAAATATTGTGAATGTTTGTATATTATAGATGCAATTTAGTATAATAAAAATTACAATCTTTAATCATAACATTGGAATTTGTTTTCTTTTTCTGTATGTATAGACTTTTCCTTACACTTTTTCTTTCAAATATATTTAATACTCTGTACCTCTCCTACTACCACTAGTATTACCACTAGTACTTTATAAAAAAAAACGTAAATACAGTGTACACAAGATAACAAAAAAAGCAAAAACAAAAGCACATACAGACAAACACACATCGCAAGAGGAAAAGGCCACAAACAAATAAATACATATACAAATAAATGTTGAAAAATATATACATATGCAAATAAGAGAATAAAACTTATATGAAAGGTTTTTAATTCTGTGTGTCAAGATGGCAGAGGTGGAAGAAGAATGCAGATCCTTTACTTGAGTAAAAGTAATAACAAAACAATGTAAAGATAATCTATTACAAGTTTCTTGCATTCAAAATTGAAAAAGTACTTAAAAGTAAAAGTACTCATTATCCAGCTTTATAATGCATTATGCACATTATAAGTTAAATTATTGGAGTATTGTTACTGAAGCCTATGGTTTGACTATGATACCACATATACCAGAGAATCAGAGAATTTGGCAAACGGTTTCCAATGAAATACGTACACATTTAATATTTCAGGTTGTATTAGACTGCAAGCAATGTGGCTAATTATTCAGAAGGACTGCTTCAATACTAGATTTACAGGATTGTATGCGTAGATGTGATGAAGTACTCGTAGTAATGGCTAAGCTAAGTAGTAGTAATGGCTCATTTATTAGTATTTAGTCATTATTATACTTATTTTATCATGGATAGTGGTTGAAAAGATATTCCTATCTTTTACTTGAGTAAAACTTGCAATACCACAGTGTAAAAATACTCTATTACAAGAAAAGGTCCTGCATTCAAAATGTTACTTAAAAAGTATTAACATCAACATATACTTAAAGTACCAAAAGTAAAAAATACTCATTATGCAGAATGGCCCAATTCAGAAAAATACATTTTTTGCAATAAATTGTTTATCTCTTTAATGTTGCAGCTAGTAAAAGTGGAGTCCATTTGGTATTACTTTATATAATGCTAGATATCTTAACCTGATATAATATATTAGGACTTGTTAGGTTATTTATGTTTTGTATTTTTTTATTTGCAGTTAATAATGTTTAGTTATATTCTTTCAAATATATATTCTCACAATATCAAAGCTAAGGCAGCAACAGACTGCATTCCTGCCACATTAACTGATTTTTTTAAAGTCGTATGGTTTTGCATTTTCTATTTTGTTATTCTGTTTTTTGTTTTGTATTAAATAATTAAATTGATGTCATCATTGAGATAACTACTAGTTTGGTATTTTTTATATTATTTGGTATTACAGTACCATGACCATCACTACTCAGTGTTTTTCACTCAAACTTTACCTCTGTCGTCACAGATTTAACCAGACCGTTTGACTGTGATTGATTTGCTCTCAGCGAATCACAGGCTTTGTTTTGACTAACTGCTAACTGACCAAAGCTAGGCGGCTGTACTGAAACCGAAAACGTCCATCAACATTAAGCTAGCAGAAACAAAGGTGAGCGTTTCCTTATGCCAACGCATAACACACTGCTTTGTCATGTTTTAGAGTTCAGAGGTAGCTAGCTGGCTACCTAACGGCTACACTCGTATTTTAACTCTTGGCTAAACTAGCTGTTTAACAATATGCGTTAGAGGAAGTCATTCTCAACAACAGGATTACCAAAAGCCAATATACAGCTAACGATAACAAAACCGGTCTGTAGCTTAACACTAATTTACCACCCGATTTAACAGTCTAACCTAATTACTTTCTGACTCCAAAGTAGCAGTCATTTAAGTGACGTTATTTGTGAATATTTTAAGTTAGCTCGAACAGTTAGCTTGCTAGCTTCCCATCGTTTCCTGTCAACTAACGTTAAGCTATATGATGTCCCTTTTTAAATTCACTGAATATTAACGTAAGGTTCTGTTCGATGGCGAATAACGCACAACGTTCCATGCAGTTTTCTAGCGCGACGGGACTGTGCCACCAACCCACATCGATAAAATCAGATATTTTTATTATGCCTTTCTTTTCGGCTAAATAATACATGAAAAAAAAGTTACTAAAACAGGAGGTGGCACTCTATAATTCGGCATACATCTGATCCAGCAAATACATTGATAACGTTACATCTTTGAATATCAGTTCATCCTGTAATACCATGTCTCAACTCACAAATATGCAACACATGAATAGATATTCTTCATGGTCAAAAATATGTGAACACCCGAACATTACAGCTATATGTGACTAATGACTATATCATTATACCACAACCATGGGCATTAATCTTTCCATTAGATTTTGGTACCTGACTTGACTTGTTTGGCTCCCAGCTAATTATTATTTAATTACTGATCAAATTATGTAGTTTGCATTTTATGTATCCGTCTTCAAACGGTGCTCGCATGCGTTTATAATAAATAATAGACAATGGTGAAAAATGTCCCAAATCACAAATTCCTAGGAAAATATCAGCGCTTTGTAGCAAAATATTTCCCCTCACTGAAACTAAGGGCTCTGGGAGTGGCCATTAAGTGTACCAGTAGGAAATATATCAGTTCCAAAACTTTCACAAACGTTAAAAAATAGCTAAATGGTTATTGATGGTCAAGCTTGCTATATAATGTTGATACAACAGCATCGCACACAACATGTATGTTTATGTACGTTTATGTACATGTGTGTTCTCCTGCATGTCTAGCACAGTCACTCCAGAGGACTCTTGTCAAAATGCCCCAGACCAACAAGTCAGTGAGCGGTGGCAGTGCACAAGGACAGGTATCTGCTCCAGACCAGGGTGAGCCACCGCCACCACAAGATGGCAGGAACCAGGCGGCTGCTGGAGATGGAGGTGAAGGAGTTTCTGCACAAGACCAGGGAGACTCAGAGATCATCAGATCACCCAGTGACCCGAAGAAATACAGGTGGGAGAGAGAAAAGTGTCTGTTTAAATGTCAGACATCAGACCAACCACAGGATATGTGATAGTAGTTTTGGGATCTCTTGAATTCAAAAGATAAACTTCTATTAAATAAGCTTGAGGCGTGTTGTTTATTTTGGCAGTTTCTCATTAAAAAAAGAAGAAGTGAAATCTCCCCTGTAATATTATAATATGAGGCAGCTGTTTTTCATCCCGATTTTACCTGTTTATCATTATTTATAACATGGGGTCCAGTTACTGTCTGGTGGCAGTAACATGCAGAGAAGTGGAGCAAAGCACCCACAAAGACAGTGAAGAAGATGACTGCTAGCTAGCAGCTAGCTAGTAAACACTGATGTAAACAATGCAGGATTTAAGGAATTATACAAATGTGCTTTATAAATGTTTTATGAGAAAGGAAATCTTCTTTGTTAGTCCTCATGTATACACACAATGAGCTTTAATAAGGAACACTGAATATAAAAATAAACTTTTGTTTGTTTAAAATGCCTTACGTTAATATATATTTTTTGGAGGCACCAGGATCCTTTTTTGACAACCTCCTGGATCCACTTTTTCATATACGATCACATCTTCATTTCTAGATGTTGTATTTTTACTATGTTGTTTATTCTTTACACAATTACATTTTTCCCCCTTTAATTGTGGGGTTCTTTTTAGGAAGTTTTTTTCCTTGTGCGGTGCGAGGGTCTAAGGACAGAGGGTGTCATATGCTGTACAGTCTGTAAAGCACACTGAGACAAATGTGTAATTCGTAATATTGGGCTATATAAATATATTTGATTTGATTATGATTTGAAAAGAAAACTCCACAGGTCTGAGGTTCAGCGAGATAACAGTCAGTCCATATGACATCATGTTTACAGCTCGTGGTTCATTTGTAATAAATCGGTGTGAACACGAACCTGACCAGAACTAAAGACAACTATTGTCTGTTTGGGTCAGAGGTTTTTAAAAGGTTTGTGAGAAGCTAGATATCTACAGTTAAGAAGCTTTATTTTCAAACACCCTAACTTGAACAGATTAGATTCTGTAAACAGTATCTATTGAAATTTCAGGGTGGAAATCATAGGTGTAAGAATCCTAGCTTTAATGACATCGGACAATACATACATGTACATTTCTTGTTAACATGTATGGGAAAATTGTGTCAATGAATCTTAAATGAAAGTAATGTCATCTAATGTAACTGAACAAAGCACCCTTTGTCTTTACAGCTACTAAGTTAAGTCTTCCTACTGATGACTTTGTAAACTGCAGTGTTTGAATCGTCTCCTGCTCTCTGCAGATACATTGAGCTGAGTAACGGCCTCAGAGTGCTCCTCATCTCCGACTTCAGCGGCGCGGACACGAAGGGAGGAAGTGAAAACGGAGAGGCTAACGGGGAGACAGAGGACGGGGAGGATGGTGAGGAAGAGGGAAAAGGTGAGGAAGAAGGGGATTCTGGTGAGGGCTCGGAGGAGGACGAGGAGGAGAATGAAGAGGAAGAGCAGGACAGCGACTTTGATGAGCTGGATGAGGAGAATGCGGAGAAGAAGAAGAGAGGAAGCTCTGAGAAGCAGGTGGGTAACTTTTTCTCTCCTTGAATGTCCATATTTAATATATATATATATATATATATATATATATATATATATATATATATATATTTATATTTATATATAAATATATATATATATATATATATATATATATATATATATATATATATATATATATATATATATATTTATATATAAATGCACTATTCACTATTTTCAATGCACTATTCCTCCTTGCACTTCAGTTTGTTTGACTAAAATTAGTGACCAGCTGTTTTAGGATTTTTTTTAACTACGGTATATATGTGTGTGTTGTTTCTAAAGGTAGCTGAATAGTCAAAGTAATGATGTCTAAATTATTTTTTATTAACTGTCATTGGTCAGCGTTAGTAAAAGGTTTGCATTGGAGTTAGCTTTGTTGGATCACAAAATATTCCCAGTATAACTGAAAAGGTGATTACTGCTGTGTTGTTTCCTGAACTTTAAACTTTGGCCAATAACCCCTGATGGTCTTCACCGTGCTGAATGAGTAAATTCAAGTGAAAACCTGTGTATTTGTTTGTGTCCAGGCGGCAGCTGCTCTGTGCATCAGTGTAGGGAGCTTCAGTGACCCAGAAGACCTGCCTGGCCTCGCCCACTTCCTGGAGCACAGTAAGTCCACCTTTAATGCCGTATTCTGCATTCTGAGAGCTTCTTAGATCTAAACATTTTAGCTTATAGTTTTGTGCTATTTGCATGCAGAGCAACTATCCCAAGAAAATCATATTGTGTGTTTCTGGCTATTAATCTCTTCTCCTGATTTCTTTTTCACTTTTACATTACCTCCTCCCTGGTGTTCAGTGGTTTTTATGGGCAGTGAGAAATACCCAGCGGAGAACGGCTTTGACGCCTTCTTGAAGAAGCATGGCGGAAGCGACAACGCCTCCACAGACTGCGAGAGAACCATCTTCCAGTTCGACGTGCAGAGGAAATATTTCAGAGAGGCGCTTGACAGGTGAGGCTGGCTTCGGCTCAGAAAATCACCAACTCTGTGGCCAGGAGGTTTATATTAAAGAAACCAAAACCAGAATGTTTCTGAGATTGTTGCAGAGCTCCAGTAGGTCCAGCATGTGACTGACGGTGAACCATAGACTGATACGCAGGGTTTCCTGTCAGATCATGAGTCCCTTGTTATGAAGGCCAGTGTCCACTTTGTTTGTGTTGATGGCAGCTCTTTGGTGGCCATCTGTCTGTCTGATGGGAGGTCAACCGGTTTATTAAAGATCACCACGAGCCTCAGACGCGTTCCAACTGACCAACTGATGTCCACTCTGTAGCCACGCTGTTACTGTCGCTGTTTTTAGACTAGCAGACAGTGGATTTAAAACACTAGTGAACACGTGGCACGAGGAGACGCCTGCACGTGAATTTCTCAGGTTGAGTCTGGGACATCTGCATAAAGCAGCTTCCAAAATGTTCCCTCTGCAGGAGAACATTTGAAGCCAATGTGTTGGTTATTTGTACCAGCCCAGAGATGAGTCTTACAGCAGAACTGCAACTCATTTATATTTTACTCATCAATTAGTCATTTAATATTTGGTACATTAAATAGCCACCACAGAATCTAAACTGTGATGTCTTGAAATGTTTTGTTTTCTCTGACCAACAATTCAAAACATAAAGATATTCACTTTACAGTCATATAAAACAGAAATACTCACATTGGAGAAGCTTGAACCAGAGAATCATTAAGGACAATATTTGTTTGATTGATTATAGATTTTTATCAATAATCAATCAATACAATTTTCTTTTGTTTGTTAATTCACTAATCAATTATTCAACTTGTAATTTCAGCTCTATTTTTTTTGTAGTTTCTCCTGTTTTCAACTTTTTCTGGCTCTTCACTTTTCAATTTATTTTTAATTTAAAATGTTTGCTGGCTCTTTGTCGCTGACAGCTGACCCTGAACGTTGTTTGTTATCACTTTGATGACTATTTTGTTCCAGGTGGGCTCAGTTCTTCATCTGTCCTCTGATGATAGAAGATGCCATCGACAGAGAGGTGGAGGCTGTGGACAGCGGTGAGTCCACACTGAAGTGTACTCAGATACTCTCATCATCTTAAAACTGCCCCAGTGCCCCTTTTAATCTGCTTTAGGTGATGTTTTCACACAGTTATGTTCTTCATGTTCTGGTCTGAACTAACCAAACTTTTCAGCTCGAGTCACACAGTTTTTCTTCTTTTTTTTTCTTCCTTCATGGCTCTCTTCTCATTTCCTGTACCAGAGTACCAGTTAGCGAGGCCGTCAGACTCGCATCGTAAGGAGATGCTGTTTGGGAGTCTGGCTAAACAAGGACACCCTATGAGCAAGTTCTGCTGGGGTAAGAACTACACACTCTCACTATTGATCCTTTTACACTAAATCCTTTACATATTTCATTCTAAATTTAAGGTTTTAAAAAGTCCCATTTCTAAGTTTATGGTCTTGTAAAGGAGTGGTTTGATGTCACCTCACTATTAAACACATGTTCCTGTCAGGTAACGCTCAGACGCTAAAGCACGAGCCCAGAGAGAAGCAGATCAACACCTATCAGCGGCTCAGAGACTTCTGGAGGAGATATTACTCTGCTCATTACATGACGCTCACCGTTCAGTCCAAAGGTACTGACACAAACTCCTCCTACTCTTCTCTCGTTTCCTTTCTCCTCCTCCTCCTCTCCTCTTCACACCCCTTCTCTCTCCTCCTCATCCTCCTCTTCCTCTCCTCTCTTCTTCTACTCCTCTCCTCTTTGCTCCCCTTCTCTCTCCTCCTCCTCCTCTCTTGTTTCGTCTCCTATTTCGTCCTCCTTTCTTCTTTCCTCCCCCTCCATTAGGTGGAAAGTAGTAATATAACATAGTATATCGTATAGTACAGCAACATATCAATCTCCAGCTTAAAGTGTAAAACTGGAGGTCAGCTGCTGCTAAAGATGCTCTGTAATCCGCAGCTAACGTTAGCATGCTATGCTACCAGTGAGCAGCTGTTGTTGTGAACCTAAAGCTTGGTGAGATGTTCTGTTTCCTGACTGTCTTTTGTTGTTTAGAGACTCTGGCTACTCTGGAGCAGTGGGTGAGAGAGATATTCATCAAAGTTCCCAACAAGTATGTGTACTACTTCCTATATTAATCCCTGCCAGTATAAAACAAAATACTTGAATCCATATTTTTTACACTGTGAAATGTCCCTCTCAATATTTGTTCTTGTTTTTATTATTTGTTAATGTAAAAATAAGAAATACTATATCATATTTATATTGGTATAACATCAGTACATGTGTGTATATGTGTAGTATTACACATAATACAAGATAAAATCCCACATGAACTAATCGGGTAAATGTTTGAAAACAGGCTTGTGTTGTAACCTTAATTTCTTTTTGTTTCTTTTTAGTGCTGAACCTCGAGCCGACTTCTCTCACCTCCTGCAGCCGTTTGACACGCCTGCCTTCAACAAACTCTACAGAGGTCAGAGAGTAGTAGCAGCAGTAGTCTTACTGTATTCTATATGCATGTTGTCATATACACAGGTTAGAATCCTATAACTCTTTTAATATATTTCAATATGGAACATAAGGAAACTGGACTGTTGAAATCAGTTTTTGGCACATAAACACATTCATGGAGACAAACTGGGATAGTGTTTTCCTGCTTATTTCTCTGTCTTCTCTACTTATTTGCACTTAAACATTGTTATTGTTTCATGCTGTCTTTTTTTCTTTTTGTATCCTGCTGTAACACCTAAAATGAACCCGCGGGGTTCAATAAAGTGTTCATTTCTAAGATAACTTATATTATAAAATGTTCTGTTTCGCAAAAATAAGGTGGATAAGGAGAAATCTAATCTTATAATCACGTTTTTATATATTTAATTTTGTGGATTTACGATGTGATTGTCAGAAGTATTATTTGGTCTCAATTCAACACTACGTGCATACTAAATCATAAACATGTGCGTTGCAGTCGTCCCTGTGAGGAAGGTTCATGCTCTGACCATCAGCTGGGCCGTCCCGCCGCAGGGGAAACATTACAGGTGAGTCAGCGTCAAGACAATTATAAAAACCTCAAACAAAGAAAATATACAAAGATGTGCAGATGCAGTTTTAATAATGTTGTTCAGAAGAAGCTGGATTAAAACTGAACTCGATGTGCTGCAGGCCAGGAGCACTTGTATATCTTCTGTTAACCAAAGTCTCCACCCTCATTTATCAGAATGACAGTTTTATGTTTTGGAATATTATTTTACTCTACATTGTGTCAATATTTGCAATTATTAACAAGTAAAAGTCCTGCATTTAAAGTATAAAAGTATCAAAAAGCACTTCATCAAAATAATGCTATAATACACTATATTATCCGATCACTATAATGTTACTATTAATGCTGTAGCTGCTCGAGGTGGAGCTCATTTTAACTACCACATATACTTAATATATTATTATATACTGTATATTTGGTAGTTTAACCTTTTTTAACAATATATCTCTGTATATTGAAAACGTGTATGTTTACTTTCAACCACTCAGGGACGTTGTATTTCTGCAGTGAGGCTCTTTGAGATGGTTTTGTGGAAATATCAGAATGATTTTGGTAAACGATGTGAGAAAATGTTGACCTCCTGCACCCACTGATACAGGTGTATCACAGTCCAACGAATGTACAGACGCGTCAAACTTCAAAAATCATCTCTCCCATCAGATTAGACTTCACATAGTTTTATTTTTTTTGTCAGAGTCAAACCTCTTCATTACATCTCGTGGCTGATCGGACACGAAGGAACCGGCAGCATCCTGTCTCTGCTCAGGAAGAAGTGAGTCATAAAGAAATGAACTGATTATAAACTGGCAGTAAGTGGTTAATAAGTGCACAGGACTCGTGCTATAAACTGTTTGTGTGTTCAGGTGCTGGGCTCTGGCTCTGTTTGGAGGAAACAGTGAGACGGGTTTCGACCAGAACACCACCTACTCCATCTTCTCCATCTCCATCACCCTGACTAACCAGGGCTACCAGAACTTCTACCAGGTCAACATCTCGTACAACAACATTTACTGGTTGACCTCGGCTGTTTAAATAGGTCACTAAAAAAGGGCTAAGAAGCAGATTTTTATTTATTTCTAAAGCTTCATTATTCGTCTCTGTGCAGGTGGTGCATTTTGTCTTCCAGTACCTAAAGATGCTCCAGACTCTCGGCCCCCAGCAGAGGTCAGGCTCCACACAAACACACATGTTCTTTTTTGTGTGCAGTGTTTTTACAATGCAAGCACAAAAAACAACAACAACAACACATTGTTAACATTGGTGGGCTTTATAAGCATAAATCTAATGTGTTGCTGGAGATTCTGTATAAATCTGTATTATTGTGTCATGCTTATAACTATGCCCCAGAGAGCCAAGGGTAACCGTATTACGTGCCTGTAAACACACTGATATTTGTACATTTATGACCTTGTTTGTTCTTTAGCGTCGTGTTGCTCTATAAAGGTTTTTATTCAAGCAAACTTTTTTTCAGGATCTATGAGGAAATTCAGAAGATTGAAGCCAACGAGTTCCACTATCAGGAGCAGGTACTGCAGCACTCGCACTGTACAAATGAATATGTTTACAGCCAAATAACAACACGCAGTCCAGTCAGTAGATGAAATGAATCGGCTGAATCTCTGTGTTGATGCACTTTTCCAAGTAAATAGTTCATCATTTCAGACTGTTAAAACTACAATAATGATGATGATGATGATGATGATGATGATGACGGGGATGGCAATAATACGGTTTAAATTAAATACCTGTCAATCATCTCGAATAATCGAATCTGTGTAGCATGAACTGTATATCTTCATGCTTTTATTTTATTAAAATGTCAATGAACTTTCTTTACAGAACACATTTTTACCCAGAATAATTTGGTTTAAACTGAATCAAAACATTTCAAAAATATAAAATGTCTGATACGTCTTTAAGCATTTATTAAGGCAACACAAACATGAACTAAATGAGAACATCAATGTGTACTTTAATAAAATGTTAACATGTGATCAATAATGTGTCTCTGGTTCTGTCTGGACCGACAGACGGATCCCATCGAGTTTGTGGAGAACATCTGTGAGAACATGCAGCTGTTCCCCAAAGAGGACTTCCTGACCGGAGACCAGCTCATGTTTGACTTTGACCCGCAGGTAACCAGGACTGCAAGACCCAGAACCTTTTATATTATATTGAGCAATACGGGCAGTTTATAGTCGTTCGCAGGACCTGATACGAGCATTTCAAGTGAATTTTTCAAGAGATTTGATTTATAAATTATCGCCAGCTTGGAAAGGATGTATCGGCTCCCCTGAGGGTTTTTGGGAGCCTAACTGACACGCGCTTAGGAAACCTTCTCAAGATCAAGTCATCAGTTCATAGCAGAGAAGTCCTGTGGACATAACCCTCCCCATCAACACTTTGTGTCCTATGGTTATGTTTGGTGTGCATGGAATGCAGCACTATTGGTAGTGCATCTACACAGTTCAGACTTGTCATCATGGTTTATGTCGCTTCACCTTTATTGATTGAGTTCAGTCTCTTGACCTGGACTGAACTCTGCGGGTGATAAGGGACATGCAACTGCCTATGAAACCCTAGCACTGACGCATCTTCTTTTCTGGTTGGGTACGTTTCGACCCATTTGGAAAATTGGCACAGAATTACAAGCAAGTACTTGACAATTAGTCACATGTACAACATCTATTTGCATATTTACAAAGTGACCTGATGGCGGTACCAATTGGTCATGTTGTACTGTGCCGTCTCTTTTTCAGGTTCGCTGGCATGTAATGCATCTATCCAGTAATGGCTGTGAACATTTTAATTTATTCCTCCTTTTCCAACATGTGTGGGCCCATGAGCAACATGAGCCAACACGAGGGTCTTCACAGGGATTAATTGAAAGCCGACTTGTAGCTGCTTGAATGGAAATGAGTTGTTGTTGCTCTGATCCTTTTCCTCCATGGCCTCTCTTTGCCCGATTATTAGGCCCCTGTTGGGTCTACTGAGCTTGTCCGTGTGGGGATGTTGGAGCCTAATTATGCATCGCATTGTCACGATTATTGTTGCAAAATCTGTCAGAACGACGTGTTGACCCACAGACTGTAGCCCAGTGTCCAAGCTGCCACATTAGCGGCAGCTGCCTCGTCTCCTTTGTTTATTATATTGTCTGTTGGGATGTTGTTCATTAACCTGATGAGTTTGATTGTTGCAACTGTTGTTTTGAGTTTGTGCGTGAAAGTCCTACAGAGAGCCAGATTTCTGTTCAGGGCCATCATTTTGTTAATTGTTGTTTTCCAAGCACTGGCTTCAATATCATTAGCGTGACGCTGTTTCATTTTCAACATTTCCTCAGCTTGGGGCTTCTAACGTAGGCATATCGCATGCAGCTACGTACTTTGTGCTTGCATGTATCAATTCTGTTGACCCCACCTGTTCCTATAACCCCTGCAGCCGTATGTGGTGAGAACATGCTTCTGTACTGAGACCCTGTTTGGTTTGCTATTGACAGTTCGGTCAGATTGTTTCATTGTTCTTGTCATTTTTAGAGATTGTGTTACTTCTGCTTTTATCTTTATGTGTAGGTTTAGACACAGATACATTTTTTTACCTCTACTGTGGACTTAGTGTTTCCTATTGTCTAAACATGCACATATAGAAGTTAGAAATACACGCATGCAGTTCCAACAGAACACTGCACCTGGACAAGCGCACTGTGCATCAACTGAAAAGCAACATGGAGTCTACTACCGGATTCCTGGCTCTTGCATCTTAAGGTGGACGTAAACTAATGAGACATTCAGCTAATGACCAGGTCGTGATGAGCACTAGAGTTAAAGGAGCAGAAGCCCAGCGCTGACAGACTCCTCAGTGTTCATTAACAACGGAAGAATGAATGTACAAAAAGCTTTGATTATTTTTTCCTCATCTCTTCACATTTTTGCACACTCAAACTGTTTCCCAATGTAGTGTTTCCTAACATGAGAGATACAGTCTAAGGTTTGCACATGTGTACCACTTATAGGCAGGGGTTAGATCAATAGTTCCTTATGTTTGTGTGTGTGTTTTATGTGTGTTGTGTTCAGGTGATCAGTGCCGCTCTGTCACCGCTGACTCCCGACAGAGCAAACCTGCTGCTGCTGTCACCAGAGAACGAAGGTCAATGTCAACTCAGAGAGAAATGGTTCGGTACCAGCTACAGCATGGAGGGTACGACACACACACACACACACACACACACACACACACACACACACCAAAGTGTCTCACTTGTTTTCTGAGATCTTTATGCACTCACGCTACATCTACTGTAAGAAGCTTGTGAGCATAAATTAATGCCGATATTTAATGTCATGACATGAACATCTAACGATGCATTTAGTTTGTAACAGTTTGACCTAAGATGTAGACACATATACAGTGTATGCGACATGTGCAGGAAAGGAAAGTAATAGCTGCAGTGAATTTGTGCTGCATCTGCAGTTTTTACATTTTAACCTTCAGCATGTGTCAAGTCTTGATCAGAGTTTCAAAAACCAAACAACTAAATATGGTAAAATTGTATTAAAGGTGGGATGTGTTTGTTTTGTCCCGTCAGACATCCCAGAGGAGTGGGCTCAGCGCTGGGCGGGAGACTTAGAACTCAACACTGAACTCCACCTTCCTGCTGAGAACAAATTCATCGGTCAGTACAAACACGACGTATACATCATGCTATGAAAGATACCGCCAAAAACATGAATCCAACACAATCAGCTGTTTCCCGATTGTTGTCTATCTTCTTCTTCTTCTTCTTTGTGCTGCAGCGACGGATTTCGCCCTCAAAATGCCCGACTGTCCGGACACCGAGTTTCCTGTCAGGATCGTGAACAACGAGCGAGGCTGTCTGTGGTACAAGAAGGACAACAAGTTCAAGATCCCCAAAGGTGAGTCCAGGTAGCATGTTGGCAGGGCTGCCACTAACAAATACTTTTTTTAAGCAATTAATCTGACGATTAGGAGGCTGCAGGCTGCAGTTTCATCTGTTCTATTATTACTGTTTGTATGTCATATTACTGTTGGATATTTATTCCATTTTATTTTTGCAGTTGTTCTATAACATTTCGTAAAATAGTAAAACTGATTTGTTTCTCCTCCACTCATAAATGTTTGTTTATTCATGTTCCTTTATTGTGATGTTTAAGCTTCACAGTGCAGAATGATGTTCAGTTACCACCTGGATGCACCTTCAGTGTTTATGGCATCGCTAGTTTGAAGTCCATCATTGTCCAGGAGGAACTTTTTGTTTTTGTTCTTAAAACATGAGGGGACATGTACAGGAGGCTCAACAGAACCACCTGGTGGACAATTTAAATCATTGTTTCTTTATAAAACTGAGCTTTATTTTAACGTCTGCACTATTTTATATCTTAGATTCTAATTTGTACTTGTGTGATATTCTTTTTATATATAATGAGTATTGTTGGCGGGACCTGCTTCTCTGAAACTGTTGTGCATTTGACAATAAATAACATAAAACTTCTTCCTGGGGTTTCTAATCAAGTAAAGATAATAAATGACCAATTCAGTAAATATAATTGTAACATGATCACGTGTTTTTCTGTCTTTCAGCTTATATTCGTTTCAACCTGATCTCCCCGATCATGCAGAAGAGTCCTGAGAAGTAAGACATGATTACAGCGGATGAACGTTAATATCGATCATAATGGATCCATCTTGCTATCAGAACAGTTGTGGCTGTTGTGTTTAACCATGTTGCTCCTCTTTCAGTTTGGTCCTTTTCGACATCTTTGTGAACATCTTGGCTCACAACCTGGCAGAGCCGGCCTACGAGGCTGACGTGGCTCAGCTGGAGTACAAGCTGGTGGCCGGAGAGCACGGGCTGGTGATCCGACTGAAGGGCTTCAACCACAAACTGCCGGTGAGGAGACGCACTGTACGCTCTTAACAGACACAGTGAGAGCTGGTCAACATAGTGGAGCATCTAGCAGCTAAAGAGACAGATATTCCCATCAGGAGTTGGTAGAGAGCCAACAGAGGTAAAACAGAGAATATTGGATTTGCATTCATCGGATGGAGAGAAACATGACTCCTAATGAATCATCATGTTGTTCTGTAACTGCTGAATTTGGAAATAAGCAACTGTTTGATAACAAGTTCAACATATTAACTTAAAAGAAACAGCCGCTGAAAATAGTCCCCAACAAATGCAGTATTTCCTCCTGTTTGTTTAATAAAATAAATAAATATAATGAAACTATATATTTGTGAGGTGTTATCAACAAAAAGTACTTAAAGTATCAGACGTTTAAGTACTCATTAGGCAGCAGAATGGTCATTGCTATCATATATATTCCTATCATTATTATCCTTACTATAACATTAATAATGTAGCTGGTCGAGGTGGAGCTGTGTTTAACTACATGCATGTTATCTATATGTAATAGTTCAGTTCTTAACAATATATCATTTTAAAGATCATATGTTTTCTGTGTAATAATTTAAATTGAAAATTAACTTCAGCTGTCAGATAAATGTAGTGGAGTAAAAGTACAAAGTAAGAAATATTCAAATATAGTACAAGTACATCAAATTGTTACTTAATGACAGTACTTGAGTGAAGGTACAGCCACCCTGACGTCTCTCCTGGCTGCTGTTTCAGCTGCTGTTGAAGCTGATCGTGGATCATCTGGCAGAGTTCAGCGCAGAGCCGGGCGTCTTCAACATGTTCTCCGAGCAGCTGAAGAAGACCTACTTCAACATCCTCATCAAACCCGAGAGACTGGGCAAGTATGTCTAACACACACACACACACACACACACACACACACACACACACACACACACACACACACACACACACACACACACACACACACACACACACACTCTTTTTATTTGACCAACTTGGTATGAGGAAAATATGTGACTTTTTGCTGCTTACTGTATTCTTCTAAAATACAACAAATTGCTTGAATAAAAACAAGAAAGGAATTTATTTGCAACTTTCTTTTATTGAACAAATTGAACATTGAACACAAAAGCCATCAATTAAAGAAAGAAAGATAGTTCTGTTTTAAAGTGCAGCCTTCTACTGATACTCCTTCAACTAACTCAAGGAATCCCTAAATGTGCAATATTGCAGTCTTTTGTGATGTGTTTATTGCCCAAATTGACATTGTGACGCCGTTAAAAAAGCAATATATTATGCAGCCCTATTATAGTAGGATTCAGACAATTCTAATGGTATCTAGATACACAGTTCACGATCTGATACATCTAAATATATTATACATTAGGATCTCATATTTTAACATTTGAATAATAACCTGCAGAGCTGACCAGGCTTATATTTGAGACATGCATTTATGTCCAAGTACATTTGGTCATTTAAGTATGAAGCCTGCTGGTTCTCTGCTCCTGTTTGCCCTGTTAAAATGTTGTTACTGCATTCTGTTGTTAATACAAACTCTACACTTCCTGTATCCGATTCAAATGAAAAGCCCTTTAGTGTTTCAGTTTACAGAATTATTGTTATTCATCCCTTAAATCACCAGACAGCTCGTGAAAGGTCAACTATAAATATTTAGGTTGTAAACTTTAGAAAGAAAAAGTGTGTTTAATGCAGAAATAAGTTTATCGAAGTAGTCAAATCGCTGAATCTTACTCTACAAAATAGTTTATAATTGAACAAAACATGTGACCAAACAAACTGCAGAGGTTCACTGAGCAGCAGCCGCCTCAGTAAACAAAGAGTGGCAGTGGAGTGGAGTGAAGTGTCGGTTTGTTTTCCTCCCCATCCGTCTCCCCAGGGACGTCCGTCTGCTGATCCTGGAGCACTGTCGCTGGTCGGTCATTCAGAAGTATCAGGCCGTCACCAAGGGTCTGACAGTGGATGACCTCATGACCTTTGTCACCGGGCTGAAGGCTGAGCTGTACACCGAGGGGCTGGTGCAGGGGAACTTCACCAGCACGGTGAGACACCGAGAACCTGTGACGTAGAAGAACAAACAGAAACGTACAGCTGCGCAGCAAAACTTAACACGCTGCGTCGGTTCTCCCAAATTAGTCCCAAATTCAAATGATAAAATGTAACATGTCTCTCTCATGACTTTGGATAGTGGACAGGACAGTTTTAGTCCGGATTATTTCTATGGTAGAAAGTAGAAACTGGGACTGGTTTATCTTAAAATGATGTTCTTACATCTCATTTTTAGAACTCCTCTCAAACACAGATTTTTGTTCCACTTGATATATCATTTATTTTTTCCTTTTTGAGGTAATCAGTTCAGGTGTAATCTCACACACGTTTCCTCCAACAGGAGTCCAAAGAGTTTCTGCAGTACTTCATCGAGTGAGTATCAAAATAAATGTTTGGTTTGTTTCTGATGTCGGACGTTTTATTAAAAAGTGAAAAATGTTTTCCATCTTCTCAAGAAATCAGATTCAAGCTTTAATTGTAACTGAATATATATAAATAATGGTGTTTTTTTAATATCAATTGAAGGTAATTTAATGTTGACTATGAAATGCTATTTATGTCAATATGCCTAATACATATATATATATATATATATATATATATACATATGGCTATGAAATAAATAAAATAGACAGAAAATATATAAATAAATGTAAATATCTATCTATATATAGAAAATACTAATATAAAAAGGACGTTTATCAAATGACTACTTTTATTTATCTCAGAGTACTTGAAATGCCTCATTTATCTATTTCAGGATTCATTTCATAGCCATATTTATTTATTTAGTTTGACTTTAATGGCATTAGATAATTAAGACCTTTACACCTGCAAATACTTTAATGCAAAATAATTGTTTTTAAACTGTTCTACATTTAGCCAAAAAGGCACATTTCTAAACATTTAGAAAAAGACATTAGTGTTTCTTCATGTTAAATGAACCCGTTCAACTGATGTGATGTTAACGTTCCCGTCTGTCTGCAGTAAGCTGCAGTTCCAGCCTCTGTCAGCAGACGTCCCCGTGTTGTTCCGTGTGGTGGAGCTGCCTCAGAAACAACATCTCTGTAAAGTCAAATCTCTCAACAAAGGAGACGCCAACTCTGAGGTCACCGTCTACTACCAGGTAGGTGACCTATCACCCCGTTCGATCGCGAGTGTAGTGCAGGTAGATCGTGCACCGTTCAAAAAGAATTCAAATTAAATAACAGTTTTTACATGATAGTCTATCATCTCCCCTCTAGTAGGGGAACATTCCTGCAGAGATTTCGAGAGCTCTGTCCGGAGGTTAGGGAGTTTCTCCTCGTCAATAAAAATGTGGAATACAAGCAACTTAATGACGATCAGTGACTGCTGGCATTTCTAACCGGTCTGACCAATGTGCTTAATTTTGAGTTGCAAGGAAAAGACAAAACCGTGGTCAACATGATCAGCTCAGTTAATGCTTTCAAATGAAAAATGCAACTTCTGTCCTCAAAGCTGCAGCGCCATGATTTGGGGAACTTTTAAAACCTGGCATCAGAGCTGGAGACCCAAGGGAAGGCGTGTGCGCTACTTGACAGTGAGCGCTACACAGAGCAGATTGAAAATTGTCTGTCAGACTTTGACAAACGGTTTCAAGACTTTGTTTTACTCGAGCCAATCGGTACATTTATGTGATGTATGTTGATTCACTCGCACTGCCACACTGTTTCACCTGAACTCATCTGCAGTGGAGGATGAGATGCTGACAGGCTGACATTCAACTGAAGACTCATTGACAGTTTTGGAACTTACTCAAAGGAAAAGTACCCAATCATGAGGACATGTGCTCCCTCCTTGACTGCATTATTTGGCTCTACTTGTTTATGCGAGTCAGCCTTTTCCCACATGAAGATTATCAAGTCCAAGTACCGATCCACCATGATGATGATCATCTGGAAGCCTGCTTGAGGCTGGCTACCTGCAGTTACTGTTACTATGCAAACCTGGCTGACTCTATTCAGTGCAAGTCATCAAAGTAGTGACCAGAAATGTATTGAATTGTATTGTGCCATAAGGGTTCATGCAGTGTAGCAAGGTACGCCAACATATATTGTATATTTAAAGTATATTCAGTACATATATAAATAAATATATTTAGCATTTTTTAATACAGGTAGATCATTTTGACCTGGTCATTTTAAAAGTAGCTCACAAGTCAAAAACGTGTGGGAACCCCTGACCACACTGGACTTCAAATTGCACCCACAGTATGGTTAAAACAACAGTGTTCAAAACCACATTTCCTGAGGAAATTGATTTGCCGTCTATCATGTTCCTAAAGATTCAGTTCACCTAAATGACAAAAAACTATTTGAATATATTGATTTAAACGGTTAAACATTTTTTTACGGTTCCAGTTTAACGAATGTGAAGATTTGCTGCTTTTCCTTTGAAGGTTTTGAGGTTTGTGCTGTTGGTTGGATAAAACAAACATTGTGAAGCTGTCACTTTGGTCTCTGGGGAATTGTGACGGCATTGCTCACAAACAATCAATAGATGAATCCATGATCATTTTTATTTAATAGTTCAAATTCAAATCAAACTACCTACGATGGTAAAATCCTGCTTTTACATTTATGTATTAATAATAATAATAATAATAATCTAAAGCGATCATATATCAGTCACAGGGGACTTTTTAAAATTAGTTTCCCTGATTTATACTTTTACTGAAGTAACATTTCAATGCAGGATTCGGGAATTGTACTTGCAACAGAGTATTTTCAGTGTGGTATTAGTCGTTTTACTGAAGTAAATGATCTGAATACTTGTCTTCTTTTTATTCACTTCTCGTGTATAACTCTGGATCCTGGTGCAGTCGGGGCTGAAGAAGCTCAGAGAGCATGCTCTGATGGAGCTGATGGTGGTGAGTGTTGACATGCACTACCATCACATAAACCCATACGTTTAAAAACTGTTGACAAGAAAATAAATACTGCAGCTTATGTTTGATAACTGGTGCTTATATACATATATATTTTTTATATACACACTTTTTTTACATACTTGTGTACATAATAGTCCTGCCTCTTGCCTTTATTTGTTCAGCTTTGTTGTACTTGTATGTGTACACATGGTTGGCCAATGCAGCTGATTCTGAAGGCAGGAGATTGAAAGCCAACAACACATAACGGCCACAATATAAACTGCAGATCAGAAATTCATTTAGAAAAACTTGATTATCTTTTTGATTTTTTCAAACCACAGTTAAAAATAACTAAATAAAACAAACAACACCACTCAGGCTGTCAGAATATATCATTCTCTCAGAGCATGTCGATCTGTTACGTTGCTGCTGAAAAGTCCTTGGAACATGTTCTGGACTTACTTTGACTTGTGTCCGTCTCCACAGATGCACATGGAGGAGCCCTGCTTTGACTTCCTCAGGACGAAGGAGACACTGGGGTCAGTGTCACATCATTTATACTGAGTGTACAGATCACTGGTGTGCACTCATAGCGTTACAAAGTCCTCTCTTAACCCCCCCAGGTACCAGGTGTACCCGACCTGCAGGAACACCTCGGGGGTGCTGGGATTCTCCGTCACCGTGGAAACACAGGCCACCAAGTTCAGGTGAGTTGACCTGTCTGTGTGTTTGACCCCCGTGTTTGTTTCTTCTCCTCTTGAAAACCCTCCTCTTTGTCCTCGCAGCACAGAGCTGGTGGAGGCGAAGATCGAGGAATTCCTGCTCTGCTTCGGGGAGCGTCTGACGGGGCTGAGCGAGGAGGCCTTCAGGACGCAGGTGACGGCTCTCATCAAGCTGAAGGAGTGTGAGGACGCTCACCTGGGAGAGGAGGTGGACCGCAACTGGTTTGAGGTCGTCACACAGCAGTACGTCTTCAAGAGGCTCAACAAGGAGGTGAGACGCGTTTGTTTTCTCTGTCGCAATGCAATTCGCTTCATGGCCTGAACGGTAAACAACCGTTGTTGCCAAAGCAGAACAATCAACGATAATATAATATATAAAATAACTAGGGCTGTTGAATTAACGCGTTAATTTCGATTAATTAATCACAGAAAAATTAGCGCGTTAAAAATATTAACGCAGATTAATCGCGCTCCTAGATGCCCCTGACTTTTGGTCCGACAGCACGGAGCACGGAGCTCTGACAGCAAATATTGTTATATGCGATTAATCGCGATGAATTAATCACAAAGCTTGTAATTGTGATTACATCACATCTGTCTCTCCCTGTCCCTCATTCTCTGTCTCAATGTCTCTTCCTCTCTCCTCTTTCCGTCCGACTAACTTGGCATCAGCTGTCGATCCTTTTTGTTTTCTAAACATTTTATACACAAAGGGATGAATCGATAATGTGAAATAAGTTATTCACAGCTCTAATCTGGTTTACTGGATTTTCTATCAGGCAGTTTCTGATTTGAAATCAACATTTTGCGAATTCAAAATTATTTTATTCAGACAAAATTATTTTACGACTGCACAGTACCAATATCATGATGCTATTTTAAATACTTTCAATGAATCCTTCTGTGTATAAAATGTCAGAAAATAATCAAAGACGTCAGATTCCAAGTTATTCTGACGCATTGAGAGAGAAGCAGAGAGCTCAGGTATCTGAATATATATATGGGACTCTGCTGCTAAAGTACCCTCACCTTGGTGTCCACATACTTTTGACCTTGTATTGTGTATAATGTGATCCACTCATAATAAGTAACCAATGTATTGACACACATTCAAAACGTCTGTTTAAATAATAAAAAGGTATAAACTGAAGTTGTAATGTACATACTTTGGCAACAATAACCTTCAAACCCACTTCAGCTTGTTAACGTATTAAATCCATTATTAAACATTGTACATCATATTTCACTCAATACTGCATAGATTCTATTTATTCTGCAAATGTAAATAAAACCAAAGCTAATTAAATGTGCAAAGACTGACCGGTACGTTTATTATAATGCAAGTCCCCTTTAAAAACACAGGAGACAAAACTATTTCCATCAGACAGATTGTTTTTCTCCCACTGTCTGTAATCAGTCCAACAATAAATCCTAAATATGTTGTCCATCCAGTCACTAACTTTTGTATTGGACTGCATTAGTTTCAGCTAAGCTAGTGTACCTAATAAACTGGACACTGAGAGAATGTAAAGCGTCACATATTCACTAGACTTTTCCCTAAATACAAAGATAGTGAATATGAAAAAGAACATATTGGGTCACAACCTTGTTAATAAAAATAACCCGCTGTGGTCTCTGCTGCAGATCGAGGCCCTGAAGCAGTTCTCTCAGCAGGAGCTGGTCTCCTGGTTCCTGGAACACCGAAACGGCCGCAGCAGGAAGCTCAGTGTACATGTAAGTGTGTTAGTGTTTCTTTCAGCGCAGACACAAATACTCAGTTAGTTCTTTTGTTATTGTCGGATGTTTGTACCACGTTTTTGTTGAATTGGTACAGAAAAATGCTCAGACAAAGGCTAAAGAAGGTGTAGTGTGGGTACTGTTTCCAATCCGAGGACGCACAAATATTTACTTTGAACGTGTTTGTTTTCCCTGTCTCCGTCAGGTGGTTGGTTTTGGGGTGGAGGAGAACGACCCATCAGAACAGAACGCCGCCGGCAGCACAGAATGCCCCGACAACCCTCCCTCCTCGGCCTACGGTGAAGTGAGCGAGCTGACCTTCCTGCCTGCGTCCTCGCCGTCGCTCCAGGACGCCGCGCTCATCTCAGACATCCGAGCGTTCACTTCCTCCATCCCCCTCCACCCTTATCACAAAATCCTCAGCTAGGCCACTCTCACTGCAGACCGACAGGACGGAGCTAAAGACCTCCTCGTTGTAATAATAATAACAATACTAAAGTAACCATGGAAACAGCTAGCATTGATGGAAGAGGTCACTATTGGGACGGACGTTTCACATGTTCAGTTCTTTAGTTTCATGTACTCGCATAAAACTAAAGAACTAAAACCTTGTAGAAATGCTGCATTCACATCCCGTTGGAAAAAAGTGGAAATCTGGTCTCGAATATTAAAGCATCTCATGCTGAAACGTTTTATGACAGTTGTAATAATAAACGGAAAAATGTAAATGCAGAAAATAAGCATAAAAGCTCGACATGTAAAGGCAAATAATAACTGAGTTAACTACTGTACTGTAGGTAACAGTGATATATATATATATATATATATATATATATATATATATATATATATATATATATATATATATATATATATATATATATGATGTTCTCCAAATATGATAAAGTATTTAATCTAGCTCAAATATGACTTTTACCAATAAGCCATTTGCAATCAGCTGTAAGTAAACACAAAAGTATAAACTATTTAAACTTCTAGGCTAAATCATTTAGTTCAGCCCTGTCAATCATGTTTTATCAACAATATGAACATTTAGCTCCTTCAGTTATTTGAAACTATGAAAGCAGGTCTTCACATGAATGTGTGCGTTATCCAAGAAGCTGCAACTCGAAGTCTGCAGAGAAAAAGGCCCATGTTAGCAGAGCAGCAGTCCTGAGGCTTTCAGGCACAGTATTTGAGTGTAGGTCACCTGTCATTTCGCAGAACCCAACACACAATCACTGTAGTTACTTGTGTAAAACAGAAGACAGTTAGCTTAAAATTCTATTTTGGGTTGCAGTTTTGTGAGTAAATATGAGCCGTTGCGCATCTAGATTTATTCAATTAAGAGCAGATCTGGTTCATCTGAAGGACAGCTGAAGAACACTTCCTGTGAGGCCTTAAGAATAAATCAAGGTTTGATTAATTCCTGCAGAAACGGACATTTGTAACAAACCCAAATCATACATCATCCTGATCCCTCTGAGATTGCGAGGACCTCCGTTAATGTGGAGAGAGCACAGTCTCTCAAGCCGAAACAATATTTTAATAAATTCATAATCATCAATAAATCTGTAGACTAGTCTCTGCCTGAACGCCATTTCCTGCTCCTCTGAACAGGAAGTTAAGAAACCTCTGTTGCGCTCCTGAAGAATCAGCACAGACTCAGAATCATTTCACAAGTTAAAGTTGATCAAATTATTCTTGTCCTCAAAGCAGGACCAGTTTCACTCAGTTTATGACGTATTTGCTGCTCAGAGACACTCGATAAATACCGGCCCTGAGCTTTCTTACCGACTAAAGGCTGTTCGTTATGATTAACACTTCTACAAAATACTGTTCAGCTCAGATTTCAGGTGGATTAGGATTCTTAGGAAGAACATGTTCATTGTTACTGTGAAGTAACTGATCAGAAAACTACATCATGGCATCCTGATGGATTAGAATGAACTCGTTTGTACGATTACTCCCAGGTGAAGTGAATGCAGCATGATGACTCGGGGCTCTGGTTTAAAATGCAGTCAGACAACAAAGAAGTGCAGAACTATAATTTTAATGACTCGAGCCAGTATCACTGAAAAAAAAGCCATGTGTTAATTTATTACGTATGAGTTTACATATACGTGTTCATACTGTAATATTGGATGATGTACAGTATATGTAATACATAAATGTATAGACTGTATCTGGTGGCCAGTGATTTAAAAAAAACTAAACTAAAAACTGTGACGTGTTTTAACTCAGAATGTACTGCAGTAGTTTGTGGAGGCTGGAGAATGCCACCAACAGGATTTTAATTCATTACATTTGCATTTCCATGTCATTAAAACTACCTGATGTTTCAGTTTAAAGTTTTGTTTCATTATACTGTCCATAAATAATAGTAATAAAATGATATAAGAAAAAGAGTTGTGATGCCTTTTTTTTAAATGCCTCAAAATAAATGCAAGAAAGAGAAAATATATGTTAGTTGGAAGAAAAATTATTCTTAGATCCTTTTCCACAAGTAAGTTAAAAAAGAGGAAAAGTCTTGTTGTTACCTAAATCTTCTGTACGGTGGCCTTTTTAGGACATCTTAGACTCAATTTGTCAGTCTGATATGAACAGTCACTGTTCTTAGGCAATGTATAGTATTGAATGTCATAAAATGTAAAAGTCTTAGTTAAATGTAATTATAGTTATATCATTTATCACAGTATAATATGTCATGAACATATTTAAAAAAAAGAATAAAAAAGTAAAGAATGTCAGAACGGCATAAAGAAATGAAATAGGTCATAAAAAATGAAGTATGTCATAGCATAGAAATGGATAAAATGCCATAATAAAAGTAATAAAAAGTCATAGTATAGTATGTTAAAAACGTAATAGTATATCAAAAATGTTTTTAAAAAGTAAGTTGTATAATATGTCATGAAAATATCTCTAAAAAGGTAACAGTATAGTATGCCACTTAAAATGTCACAGAACACAGTTAATTTAATTAATAGTTTTAATTTATAAAGTAATTAAAGCTCTCAGATAAATGTAGTGAAGTCAAAAGTACAATATTTAGAGTAGAAGTATTAAATGGCAAAATATTCAAGTAAAGTACAAGTATCTCAAAATTGCCCTTTATTATTCACTTTATAAATGTAAAGTATTTTATGTATCAGTGTCATAATGGACAATAATAACTTCTGAGATGACTCTGTGAAGCACTGCAGATTGTTTACCTGACATGCTAACAGCAGCAACTACTGTTTGTTTTTAAAAAGGTCAAAGGTTACTTTTATGGTGGATGTTAATAATCAACAGAATTGAAAAGCCTCTTCAGAAAACAGTGTAATAAAACGGATCACTAGTAATAGAAGTCAGAGCTGGAACTTGAACTTTCATTCTTTTCTTCTGTTTTGATCGCTGATGCAGTTTGAACTGATCCAAAAGGTATGACATTTTGACATCAAATTAAAAGAAAGGTAATAATAATAATAATAATAGCAATAATAATATTAATAATGCACACTGATGTATTAACCAATGATGTGGTGTTAGTATTATTATCCTGGTTCAATTACATTTATTAAAGCAGACTGCAGAGTAACAAAGAAGTGACTTCAAAATGTATCCGGAATTATCAAGAGACTGAAGCAGCATCAGAGAATTAATTGCTACCAATTTTGATAATCTTGTAATAGACATTTACTTATATAAAAATAATATTCACTGGTTTTTAGATTCTAAAATGTGAATATTTAGTTATTATCCTTCCATGACAGTAAACTAGATTGTTGTTGTTTGTTGACAGTCCGGACAAAACAAGACGGCTGAATTTGCACTTTTGGTCTCTAGGAACTTTTTGCTGACATTTTAAATACCAAATATTTTATCAACCGACCAAAAAACTAAGCAGCAGTTAAACTGATAACAAAAAGATTTGCTGGTTGAAGTGTTTTCACACTGGTCTAATCTAAATGTTTGCATTGAAACATTAAGTCCTAAAAAATAAGTAATTATCTTCTTGGTATACAAAAGTACACAAGTTATTGTAGTTTAGTACAGATCAGACAAAAAATATGCCTTCAAAGATACATTTACTGACCCAGATGTGTATCACCAATAATGAATAACTGTCAAGTTAAAGCTTTTATTTAACATTGATGCACTGAGCAGTTTGGCAAATATTAGTAAGTGTTAATAGTGAACATGTTGATATTTTACATACTGAAACACAGGTATTGTATTGGTACCAATATTAAACATTTTTAAACAATAGCCAGCCTTTACATTTTGAAATATTAAGTATGAGTAATACCACGGTGTAAAAATACTCTGGTACAAGTAAAAGTCCTGCATTCAAATTTTCACTGTGAAAGTGAAAGTACAAAAGTATTAGCATCAAAACCTACTTGGTTCAACCAGACTGACAAAGAAAAAGGCAGAGAGAGACAAAGATTCCTTTGAGCAGCAGCTATAGAATATAGAAATATATATATATATATATATATATATATATATATATAAATAATGGGAGAAATCAGCAGTCATTGGTAAAATAAACTGGAAGCTTAGCATGAAAATGTGTGCAGATTTAAAAAGGAACAGCTTCCTGTTTCAGTGTTTCATTTTATTTCTTCTTCTTTTGAGGCCAAAAACATTTTAAATGTAAATAATACATTTGGTGTCTGAATTATATTGTTTTTATTTCTGTTAAAAAAGCCTTCATTCAAGGAAAGAAGAAAAACATCAATATAACAGGTGATTCCAAACATTTCAATAGTAGTCTATATATAGTATCAAATGAAAAATGTATATGATTTAGACGAGTAATGAGAAGTAATACAAATATGAGCTGTACAATAGTTTGTTTTACAGTTATTTTTTATAACTCATTGATGAAGTCAACCTTGAGTTGTTTTTTTGTCACATTTCAGACGTTTTGAGCCTGAATAACATCCACATTCACACAGGGGCTCCTTCCATCAATCAGATGAAACTTGTGAAACTTTCTTCGTAATCATGGCCATGTTAGACAGTAGAGTAGGGCTTTCTGGCACAACTTCACCTTCCTCCACAGTGCATGGGAAAAGGACAAAGACTAAAGAGCTCTGAAGTGCTACGCCTAAGTCAGCTGTTTTTAAACTCATTTTCTGTTTCTTTGTTTCATTTTTAGTTGATCCAAAATGAGCGAGTCAACAACTGAGGCAACTGAGATCAAAACATGGACCAAAGAGGACGTCCACCACTGGCTGTTGACTGAGGTCAAAGTTCATCAGACTTGTGCAGACACATTCATTGAGGAGGAAGTGTCTGGAGAGGTTCTAGATGACTTTGAGAAGGCAGACATATTAGATTTAATAAAAAAACACGGTCCTGCTGTCAAAATCTCATTTTATCTAGAAAGACTTAAGGAAGGATCACAACATGAGTCACAGTTCTCAGCTGATGTGGAAAACTGGACAAAGGAGCAGGTGACCCAGTGGTTACTGCAGCGTGTGAAGGTCGACGGCAAAAAGGCGGAGCGATTTCAAGAGGAAGATGTGTCCGGAGATTGTCTTGTTTGCTTCAGGAAGCAGGATTTTCTGGATCTGGAGCTGAAAAAGGGTCCTGCTGTCAAGATCCTCAAAGAGCTTGGTCGACTGAAAAATAAAGAGTTGCATCCCGTCAGGCGCAGCTTCAGATGGTCCTTTAGGACCAAAAACAAGCAGGAAAACAAGAAGACGAATATGGCGCAGGAAAAACCCCCAGAAAAGGACGAGCTCCCAACATCACGGGAGACAAAGAGGAAAGAAGTAAAATTTCAGTCTTCTGTGCATCACTGTGTTATTTTATTTCTAGTTCATGTGAAAGCATTTTTATGCAGCACAGTAGTTTGAGAGGTGTGAGGAGGTTCTGCTGCAGTCTGTTCAATGCAGGTCAAACTTTGGTGCTTTATTTTTTCATTTCTAATTTAATTTGCAGAATCCTGCTCCGTTGATCAAGAATATCCTGGATAAACTTTCGATCAACGATGTCAAGTCTTTCCTTTTCGAACTGAAGCATTACACTGACTCGGAGTATAAACCTATTCCTCTGAGCAAACTGGAAGGGAAGGACGCCATCGACATCGCTATGTTAGTGACCGACTACTACGGATGTGACAAGGCTTTATGCGTCACACGAGATGTTCTCCAAAATATGAATCAGCGTGAACTTGTTTCTCAACTGCAAAGCCACATGGGTAAGACAACTAAAGTAGTTCTGTATATTTACATTGTAAATGTCACACGTATGCATTTACTGCTGTAAAGACTTCAGAGTAAACTCAAGAGTCAGCACGTTGTTTATTAATTGATTCATAATGTAATTGTTCATACAGGTCAAATGAAGCTCCATCAGAAATATTGTGTTGATGAGGACACAGTGAAGTCAGACTCATCGTTCTGTTCCAGAAGTAAACACCAGGAGAGGGAAGAAAAAAATGTTTCTTGTTTCATGGATGTCAAAATAACACTGCCATCATGCATGGCAGCTAGACAAGAGCCTCACAATCCTTCCTACTGATCGAACTTCATTGATTTCAAACTCATTTGATTTTCATGTAAAAATGTGTGCATTGTACTACAATATATAACAATGATACATATGGAAAAATAGATGTAATGGGATCTATGATTTAGGGTTTACAATGCAGGAATAGTATAAGATAGCTTTAAATACATTGTAAATACATTTAGTCTTGTAAATACATTTTTGCCTCATGTAAAAGTTGTGAATAAATAAAATTGTGCTGCTGTTGTTGTTCTCATTCACTGATTCAGTCATTTTAACTAATTGTACTCGGCTTTTCTTCAATGATTTTAAGCTTTTGTTCATCAGTTTTTTAACATTTTCTGTACTTTTCTGCAAGCTAGGGATACTTTTTTATTACATGGATGACCAACGCGTTTCAACTCAAGAGGTCAAGTGATATGTGTCACATGCAATGTGAGTCCTGCCCACTTTTAAGATGTGACAGGGGGCAAAATCAACATAAATGTACACACACACACACACGCACACACACACACACACACACACACACACACACACACACACACACACACACACACACACACACACGTACAGCCAAACAAAACAAGAAAGATATTAAATTAAGGTTTAAATTAATTTAAAGGTTCAATTTGTAATTCTGAGCCACCTGCTTCAAAGAAACAGGGGTCAGTATTTCACCTCTAAACTGGGTCCATACAATCTGTAATGTTCATATTAGAAGAGACTTGAGCTCAGCCAGAACAAGCCCCAGCGTTGCCAGTGCTGTGGCTGGACTTGAGCTAACTGCTAACTGAAGCTACACCGTTTCCCGGGGCTGCCGACAGATATACACTCAGAGAAACAGCCTCCTGACAGCTGTGAGGACGAAGAGAGGTGGTGCAGGGGGTTTTCTAGTTTCTACCACTTTTGATTTAATCCAATAAACAAACTATAAAACAGACACGGCTGTAATATCTACAAGCGAGTCAGGCAGCTGTACTTCTTCTCCCTCTGTACTGAGGCAGACTGCAGCTACAGTGACTCACTATTACCTCTAGAGGAACACGTGGTATTACAGACTGGACGGAGCGCAGCTAGCTGTTAGCATGCTAACTTCAGTAGACATCTCTGCAACGCAACACATAGACGTCTTTGACACAACGTCAACACTGTTACCTCTTCACACTCTGTGATAATGTTAGTTCATTGTTTTAGTATTTCAAGTTTAAATTCTGGCAGATCTTACACACTGTTTATCTGAACCTTTAAAGTAAAGGTAAATAACTATGAAGATAACATTGTAAAATTACATAATATGTGCTAATCATACCTGTCAACATTGGAATTTCAAAATAAGGGAAATATTTTTGAAATTCCAATGTTGACAGGTATGTTTAACTTACCAAACTACTAAATTAGTAATTACTTACTAAATCGATTTGGCACAAGGATTGTCACTAGGCCTATATCAGGGATGGGCAACTTTGAGGATAGGGAGGGCCACAGAAAATGTGTCCTCACTACCAGAGGGCCACTTTGTGACCATGCACTTCCACCAGTAGGATACTATAACCCACAGGTGTCAAACTCGCACCGGAGCTACGACAGCACCCCCCCCCCCCCTCGCACGGAGCCCCGACAGCACCCCCCCTCGCAAGAACACGGGGATATCAGCGAGTAGCGCAAAAAGCCTCTCCAGGCATTTCCCACGGCTCATCCACCTTAAATCTGTGTGCATCTGTAAATCACACCTCTAATATTCATAATATTTACCTCTAGTGGAATTTGGTTCAAATGATTTGCTCATTTACAACTGTGAAACCAATAATTGTATTGATTTCTGGAAATTGACTTACGTAATGTATGGAACTGCATTTTAGTTGTAAATGCTTTGGTTACATTTGAAAGAGTTTATGCAGTAGCATAACAGGGGTGTTTCTAGGATGTGAAGACATTTGGGGCTTAGCCTGTACCTCTAAAACATTTAAAATTCCAACTCAATCATTACAAGAAGAGAGGCCTAAAACCCATTCCTCGTAGCCAACTGGAGGAAAAGGACTCCATGGACATCGCTACGTTAATGACCGACTACTATAGACATGAGGGGGCGTTATCAGTCACACGAGATGTTCTCAAAAAAATAAATCAGTGTGATCTCATTTCTCAGATGGACAGCAACATGGGTAAGAAAATGAAATCATTTTAATGTTGCTCAAAAACTAATATTTCTTCAATTCTATATAATATATTTTCCAGTTAGATGAGAGCCGCATTGATAGGACAAAGTCAATAGGAGAGCCACTTTTAGCGCAAAGTATGAAAAGCTACATCCAGTCATAAAAAGCCTGTCTGCTTATTAATCTGTCATCTCACCCAGAACATACAATATGCAATGCAGCCAACAAATACAAGCAGGATTGCCTTAATACTGGGATGATGTTGTCAAACTCTGCAAACAATATTTCTGCTGAAGCCAAAAAGCAGTCTTTCACAATTTTTGAGTCTGAGAAGTTTTTTTTTGCCAGAGCCAAAATCCATGCGATCTCAAAAGATGCCTCAGTAAGAAATCGATCCATTTTACGTCTGTAGAAACACGTGCGAACTAGCATGAAATGGTGAAATTATTGAAAGAAAATATAAATGTTCACTTTGAATAAATATTTTTATCCAAAACATCTGTGCCACAATTATTAGCACCCCTAGGAAATCCTATGATAAAAACCTAACTGAAGTATATTTCCAGTCATATCTTACATCTTTAGGTTCACCTGTTTGATTAGGAACTCTTAAGTGGTCAACCATGACTTCCTGTTTCAATGGGGTATTAATATGAGGTGACACAGGCCAAAATTCTCTTTGTCATTCTTCACTGTGGGAAAGACCCGAGAACACAGTGATGATCTGCGACGAAAAGTTGTTGAGCTGCACAAATTAGGAAATGGATATAAGACAATCTTGAAACAGTTGAAAATGCCCATTTCCAGTACAGGGCAATAATTAAGAAGCTTAAAGCAACAGGAGATGTTAAGAATCAGCCTGGAAGAGGACGTGTGTGTACATTGACACCACACACCGTGAGGAGGATGGTTCCACTGGCAAAATAATCTCCAAGGATCACAGCTGGAGAATTGCAGAGGTTAGTTGAGAAAGTCTCCAAAATGACCATCAGACACCGCCTACATCACCACAAGTTGTTTGGGAGGGTTGCCAGAAAAAAGCCATTTCTGTCAATTAACAACAAACTAAAGCGCCTACAGTTTGCCAAACGTTACTGGGACTTTGATTGGGACAGGGTTATATGGTCAGATGAGACCAAAATAGAGCTTTTTGGCAACAAACATCAAAGGTGGGTTTGGCGTAGACAGAAAGATAGCCATACAGAAAAGCACCTCATACCCATTGTGAAGTATGTTGTGGATCTTTGATGTTGTGGGGCTGTTTTTCTTCCAAAGGCCCTGGACATCCTGTTAGGATACATGGTATCATGGATTCTATCAAATACCAGCAGATATTAAATGAAATCCTAACAGCCTCTTTCCGGAAGCTTAAAATGGGCCGTGGTTGGACCTTCCAGCAGGACAATGATCCAAAGCACACCTCAAAATCTACACATCAATGGTTTACTGACCACAGAATAAAGGTTTAGCCATGGCCATCACAGTCCCCGGACCTAAATCCTATAGAAAATGTGTGGGATGAGCTGAAGATGAGAGTCTGCAAGCGTCAACGTCTGAATCTGAAGGATCTGGAGAGATTGTGTGGAAGAATGGTCTCAGATCCCGTGCCATGTGTTCACCAACCTCATCAGGCATTACAGGAGAAGACTCAGAGCTGTAATCCTGGCAAAAGGAGGCTGCACAAAATATTAAATGAAGGGGTGCCAATAATTGTGGCACACATGTTTAGGAGAAAAATATTTATTTAAAGTCAACATTTTTTTTCTTTCAATAATTTTACTTCAGTGAAAAGATCCGATTTGTGTGAATATTTTGAGTGAAAGGCCAAGACAATAAACAATAAAATACATTTTACAGCCTGTTTTGCAAATCTTTACTAAAGGGGTGCCAATCATTCTGGAGGGCACTGTAGCTGGTAGGTATGGACTGGAAAACACAATAAAAACATAGCACCAAGTGTTATGAAGTAAATCTTCCAATTTCAGATGAAAGGGATAAAAACTTAATTTATTAGACATATTTTTCTAAGAGTAACACCAGGCATACACAAACTGTGTACATATTATAATATTTATTCATACAATATTATTTGTATTGCTCATAAATAACTAATATACCCAATTATCCCTGCCTACTGTAAGGGAAGATGATTTAAAAGTACATTGAAGTGGTAATGACACAAAGTAAGGGAAGTACAAATACATTTCTTGTAATATTTTTGTGTTTTTTTTGTATTTTGTAATTAATAAATACAATTCTGAAAAAGATTACAACATTTGAAAAAATAAAAATGAGTGTCAGATGTCTAAAGATCGAGCAGTTCATTGGCTACACAATAAAAGTGTCACTGGGAGGCTGTAGGCTGCAGGCTCCGTCTGTAAACAGAAGAATAGGGCTGGCATTTCCTTATCAGGTGGACACTGATTGGCCTTGATGGCTTTAGGAATCTTAAGGAAGCTGGAAACGATTTGTGGACATCGACAATGAACCCGGAAGTGTTTTGTTTTTTTAATCATTACTGCCGACGGGACAATAATGAGACCTAATAGGTAAGTTATGGGTTTAAGGGTTTGATTGTGAGTGTGCTTGCTTATGTGATATGCCTACTGTACTTGCTGCTGTGATTTTGATCTCAAAACAGTTTATCTCACTAAATAGATGAGATTAGAAGCTTTCTAAAAATATACGACATTGCGCAATCACTCCAACTACAGCTGACTGGCACAGCTGTAGTGCCTCTTAACACATTTTTTTAATAACCTTAAGTTTTATTTATTTATATACTAGCCCACCATGTATCTACCCGTCCAAGAGCACATTCACCATTGTAGTGCTGATAGACCGCCAAAAACTGGCAACTCCGCCAGTCAGTGTCGGCCGAGCAAGTTTAAATATCTTGTTTCTAGTTTATATTTACATATTTTATCAATTACTATTACATATTATTTGTAGGCTATGAGAGCAGACTCAGTGTATTAATGGGTTACATGTAATAGCCCTGCTTGTTTTTAGTATTTTTATGAAATATCTGTATTGACTGCATAATCATATCTATCACCCCTTTATTTAGCCCACTGCCACGGGAGCCACCAATTAAAGCTTGGCGAGCTGCGCAATGAGTAACACTGGACCCTCACCTGAACCAAAACTGAACCTTGAACCTTTACCCTGACAGGAGCTATTCTGCAGTATGAGTACTTTAAATGTTGATCATTTATCACATTTTTATGATAATACTTCTGTAATTTGACTTAAATACAATTTTGAATGCAATACTTTTACCTGTAGTGGAGTATTTTAACAGTGTGTTATTAGTGCTTTTATCTTAAGTAAAGGATCTGAATAATTCTTCCACCATTGGTGTGCGTGTATTTGTGCGTGTGTTAAGCACACACATCACATTTCTGCTCTGCTAACCTTACTCTCTTGGTTCTTCTTTACTCTGTACTCTTTCTTTCTAGTTCATCTATGTATGTATTTATGTTTTATGTTTATGTTTTATTATTAGGTATTTTTTAAAAGTTGAACTCCAGTATCTATGGGTGGACTGTGACTGTGCTTAAAAACTGCTGTTACAGGATGTGATGTGGCAGGGATGGGCTGCTCATTCTTCTTTCTTTGTATGCAAAAGCTGAACAGTGACTTCCTGTGAATCTCATAACTAGATGTCAGCTGTTGTGGTAAGTTTCCTTTTTTAAGTTATTATTTACTATTTGGTAATTATCTTACAAAAGCTTGCGGCTTTTGGCTTACTGTATAAATCGGTTAAATTTAACAATAACACTAACAATACAACAGAGCGTGTCATCTTACGCTGTTACTATAGTTACTGTCTTGCTACTAGGCGAATACTAAACATATGAAAGATTCCTGCAACAAGTTCCCGCGGTTCCGGTCCATCTATGCTCTCAGTCAAAAGCTAAGGTCTGAGATCTGGACACATTGTAATGGATAGCTGTTAACACCAAAGTCCTGCGGTGCATCTGGTTAGCAGAGCTAACAGCTAATGTAACAGAGCTAAACATAGAGGACAATTAAGCGTTAACAGTGACCTACAGTTTAGGCTGGGTGTCCATAAAGCCTTTTGTTTCTGACAGAAAAGTGCTGGCGCTGAGGACCGCTCACCGCTTGCTTTATGTGTGCTTATAACGCATACGCCGATAAAAACACAGCTCTCACCAGCATCATTCAGTGTCCGATCCATCTGCTCCCACAAATTAGTTTTTCTGTCTTTTGTTAGTTTTCAATTTGGAGGACGAAGTAACTCCGAAGAATCAATCTAGCAAACTTCTTGTTTAACAAAGCATTTATTTATATGATAAGACAAGCATGGAAAATATACCATGGAAAAGTGACCATCTTGTTTCACAGCCTCCTCTCTCCGCAGTCATCACGTCACATCCTATGGGGTCTTGGAACGACTCTGTCAGGGGCGCTCTCATATTATGCATTCACAATCACAATGATGAGTCACAATTATCAGTGATATGATAAGACAGCTATGAGTGAGTTGAGCTTCTTACCAGTCGAAGTATGAGCTTTATTTAATACATATAGTACCTAACATTTCTTCACCTGAGCTAGGTAAATACGTGCATTTGTCAGTTATTACCCAAGAGAATACATTTATTAGTTAATTATATCACACTTTGTTGTGATAGTTTTTGTCTGACATATCATACAGCTCGGGACAAACAAACACGTCAAAAACTAGCGTCTCCTCCATGTTCTTGGTAACCGGGTTATCTAATAATATAATTGGTTCCCTGAAAAGGAGTGACAGGAACGACACCTTTACGAAATTTTACCAGACATCTGTCAGAGAGGAAAGTAAGCAGATACATTTACTCCTCTTCTTTATTGATGTAGGCTACACTGCTGAGGGAGGTGCCTGTACTTTGTACAAAAGTGTATGTAGTTGTTATTGATTAAAAAGTGCCTTTACATTACGTTGCAAAACAATAAGAACCATCTGTTAACTTGGTTATAATCTGAATTAATGTTTTTAAACCAATCGTGTTAATACTTTATCTTGTGTGATTTTTTTAAATATATGGCTAGCACTGGCTATGAATCAAAACGCAAAAGAACATTTCTTCTTGAATGGAAAAAGTGCTATTCATTCATGCAAAATAAATATAATTATTTCCTAAAAAATGTAATTGTGTTTTTATTATGCTGCAGCCTTGTCGCAAAGAAAGAAAGAAAGAAAGAGATAGAGTGTGTGTGTGTGTGTGTGTGTGTGTGTGTGTGTGTGTGTGTGTGTGTGTGTGTGTGTGTGAGTGGTTCTGGCTCAGTGTGTTATTCTGCTAACCATTGTCTAATGATGTTAATGCTATGTCAACCACTAACGTTGACTGTCTTTTGGCCAGGTCATCTCTTCAAAACATATAGCTCATCTTTTAGTTTACCGAAGCCGACAGCCCACAGCTGCAATATAAGAGTTGAGATTGGCCCAGAGTATTCAGACTGGCGAGGTCAGGGAGACACTATGACTGTCTTACTTAAAATGTGTTGACGAGCATTTGAGGAGCCATCAAGGTGATCTTCCATCTTTAGGTAAACAATTGATGGAATGCCTTGTTTATGATAAATATCGAGGGAGAGAATTGATGGTGGCAGACAATGTGACTCGGTATTCGTTTGTATTGTTCATTATCTGTTCTTCTTGTGCAAGACTCTAATAAACCTTCAGGGTAAGACATCACTTCGGTCTCCTGCAGCTTCTTTGGTTTTCAGTGCTCTGCTCATTAAGATTTTCCTTCACATGTATCGCTATGTTTAAAGGCCAATTCACGATTATTGCGAAATCGTAATGCGTGTATGATAATGGCTCCAGGTTGAGAAGATGGTTAGTGTGCATGCGACTCTGTCTGTGTATACACTACTAACACATCAACTGGCGAAGCCACCTAACGTTACCCATTAGACTACCTCTTGTTCAACTGTTGCAAGGCAGAGGATGCCAGTCAGTCAGTTGGTTATCTCGCAGAGTACAGTTAGCTCGTTTCTAACTGCTCGTTGCTCATATTGTTGTGAAGTCTAGCTGCTGCATGCTAACTTGGTTACTGTGGATTATCATTATGAACAAACTGGCAGTCCTTTAAGCAAGCGCTTGCTTTTCTACCATTAAAAGAAGGTGAATATGCTTATTACCAGTCTGCAGTGTAATAAAAAAGCCATCTGATGTGTACAGCTCCACTCGTTGGTCAGGTGCTAACACGACGTCCTAAAAACTAAACTAAACGAAACTAAATGGCATATAATTTTAAATATCGGACTGTAAAACACGCTGATCTCCTTTAATCTGTATTATTTTTTAATCTTTTGCTCAACTTTCTCATTTACAGAACGAGACGCTCAACAATGAAGCCGCCTCCTCCAATTGAAAAATGGACCAAGGAAGACGTCCACCTGTGGCTGATGACAGAGGTCAAAGTTCACGTGACTTGTGCAAACAGATTTTGTGAAGAGGAAGTGTCGGGAGAGAGTTTAGTAGTCTTTGAAAAGACAGACATATTGGACATGGGAATAAAACACGGTCCTGCTGTCAAAATCACATCTTATCTAAATAGTCTAAAGGAAGGATCCAAACATGAGTCAAAGTTCCCAGCATATGTGGAAAACTGGACAAAAGAGCAAGTGAACCAGTGGTTACTTCAATATGTGATGGTCTATAGCAAATATGTAGAACGGCTCCTTGAGGAAGATGTGTCTGGAGATTGTCTCGTTTGCTTCAAGAAGCAGGATTTTCGGGACCTGGAAGTGAAAAGTGGTCCTACTGTAAAGATTCTGGCAGAACTCCGTCAGCTAAACGACAAATCAGAACCACCATTGCAACCCATCCCTGACACCAGCACAAAACTGACCGAAACTCCAAACCCCACTCAACCTGAACTGAGTCTGGCTCAGGCCATAGCAACCAAACAACCAGTATCCTCACAAAACAAAATTGAATTAGAAACAGAAAATGAGACTGAAAATGCTCAGCAGCCATTCAAGAGAGCTTCAGAGAAGGAGAAAATTCAGCAGCCAAAGGACTTGGTGGCCAGGAGAAAAGAAACTAATGGGGTATGTAGTTCTATTTCATCCTTATGAGCGCCAGAGGCAATGCTTAACACTGAATACGTTCCATCTTGTGCATGCGCAGGTCGAATATTTAACAAAGTCACGTGTGACCTCGGATGACCCCGGTCATGTATAAGATCCGGTGTCATCGACGAGATCAGTCCTTAATTTCTTCTTGCTAAGACGCAGGCGAGTACTCTCTGAGCATTAGCTTGAGCTAATCAGGAAGTATACTATCACTTAAAAAGTTTGTCGCTGTAGCCTCGCGACCGCGTTGGTCGGAGCTGCGGGTTACTTGCCCCCCAGAGGCTGTGACGGGCTGTCCCTCTCAAAGAGGGAACTGTGTGTCACCGATTTTGGACCTTCGTACTGGCGGACTCCGGTCAAGTTCATCGGTGGTGAGATCGTTAAGTTTTGCAACAACCTACAAATGTATGTTTGTTGGCTAACGCTAGTGGATCTAGCCGTTAATATGTGGTGTACATTACTGTTGCAGCTGTTTTTTATTTCAGTTAGTGGAGTGCTCTGGAAGAAGCACTCAAATCTGACTGGTGGACTGCTAGCAGGAGCTTGCCGTCATTTAAACTATGGGCCTACAGTATCTCCTACGCTGGGTTTGTACAAGTTAGCAGTGTGCTCTAGCTCACACTAACCTACAAATGGCATCAGTGAAGGGAGCGCCCTCCTCCCCTCTCACTGCACATACTGCCCCCTGGCCGGTGTTTCTACAAGTTAGTGTAATAGCAATTTAAATGTCTACTGTTTAAATAATGTTCTAATAATGTTACAAGTGATGATCTGCCTATTTCTCTTTTCATGCATTTGCACAACTTTACAAGTTCCCTTATCAAGCCAGGGTCAACTGCCTTTTCTTGTCGTAATGGGGGAGGCATTGTAAAACAGGACACAGATGGTCCTCTCTTTAGATTTACATACTGATTAACTCTCTGGGAAAGAATCTTGGGTGTGACATTTTTTTTAGTGTTTACATAACTGTTATCAAGGAGACGGTCAGGATACCATGTTGCTCCAAGAAACAAATATCTATATACCCAAAGATAAAAGGATGGAGTTTCCCAGGACTGGGTTCATCAGATTGGAGGGAATGACCTTACAAACATCAAAAGGAACTAATCTAACAGAGATCATCTTTGGTTTATTGCTTGTTTACAGTGAATAACAGATGTGCTGATCAATCACCTATTGACTGATGTTTTATTGTTCTATTGGTCATCAGCAGGTTGTCCCCTGCTGTGTTTATCACTCAGTCACTAAAAAGTCAAGGAAACAAGTGTGTGTATAAATTGTCTATGTATCCTCATTCAATCTGTGCTCTCCTACAGACTACACCAGTGCTCTGTAGGACTGGTACCTTTGAGACCTCAAATAAATGCACAAAGACAACTCTGTCTCTATCACCATTTATTTGACTTTATATACATCTCTCCAGAGTAAAGCAGGAAAACTTCCACAACATTAGCAGTGTGCTCTAGCTCATGCTAACAGCAACAGTGAAGGGAGCGCTCTCCTCCCCTCTCACTGCAGATACTGCTCCCTGGCCTGGTTCACCAAGGAGTGCTCTCGCAGCAGCAGAGTTTTTTTCTACTGCATGGTCGCCACGGCTATAACACCTGTATGGCTCCTCTTCAAACCAGAGGACGGCCATGACCTTTGCCCCTCTTGCCTTGGCCTCGAGCATCTGAGGGAGGGCCTCTCGGAGGATCCGTGCATGAATTGCACCATCATGCCTCGTGCGGTGAGGGCTGGAACAGATGGGTGAAGCTGGCGTCCCCTTATCTGAGCAGTGGACTCCAGCCCAACCTACCCATGCTAGGCATCGCACCGCAGAGACTGCAGGTGCTCCGCAGAGACTGAGGGTGCTCCGCCCAAGAAGAAGGCTAAGTCTGACAAACTGTCTTCTAGGATGGACCTGCTGTCTACCGAGCTGGCCCAGATGAGATCACTCCTTCTGGCTCTCCATTCTGGTGCTGGTACGGAGGGTGCTGCTGCACCCACTCAAACCAGGGATAACTTAAATCCAGAGGAGGATATTGTCTCGATGGCAGCTTCAGCCACTCAATTTAATGAGTGCGACGAAGAGGAGCCCTCCTGTGCTTCCAGAAGCGGGCCTGGCTCCTGTTCCTCGGCTTGTTGCTCCTTGGAGGAGGCAGAAAACAGCTCCGTGGGGACTGTCATTCGCATGGCGATGTCTTGCCTGCAGCTGGATGTACGGCAGTCAGAATCGACGCCTGCTGGTACTTTCTTCAGGTGCACTCTGGCACCCACCATCTTCGGCCAAACCCTGGCGGACATACAGGACATGGGCAGATTTGGCCTTGACTACATGCCAGCTGTTGAGCCTACCATCATAGTTTCTAGGGCTTATGATACAGTGGCACGCATGGGCCGTATCGGCAAGATTCCCTCTCTCACCTCATGCTCGCCCTGTCATCCTCACTGCAGCAGGATGCTTTCGGCGCTTCCTCCCCCAGCCTCAGTGATGCTTCACTACAGGCATTTGCCTTAATGTCAGGAGAACTTGGACGCCTGATGTCCACTTTGGTTCAGACTCGCCGTCAGGTGTGGCTGGCGCAGTCACCTTTGTCAGAAGTCTGTAGAAGGACCCTGCGTTCGGTCCCAGTGGAACCGGGGGAGCTGTTCTGCTAAGCAGGCCTACATGGGCTTGGGTCATCGTAGGGATACGCCTCCCCTCCTGGTAGGCCTAGGGGTTCCACATAGCTGCCCCCCGAGGCTGTCCTCAGCCACCAGTTCACTCCAGTAGGCACCAGGGCCTCAGCGTGCCACTGAGAAGCCGGCCCACTACCATATGCTCTAACCGTTTGAACTTGGAGAAGAGTTTTTCTAACCCCTCTCAGAGCCTGACCTTAATTTGTGTCGCTCTGGACACAGTCACTATGAGGGCCTGTCCATCAGCTCAAAGCGTGGACGACATCCTTAAACTTCTGCCCCTCTTCCAAGGAGGTTAGTCTTTGCCCTACATTCTGTTTCTCCGCCTCTTGGGCAAACTGCCAGCTGCCTCAGCTGTCATTCCCTTGGGCTTATTGTCACTGTGTCCCTTGCAGAGATGGCTAAACGGCCTCCACTTGGACGCCAAGTGCCACAGACACAGGAGGGTCAGGGTGTCACATCAGTGCCTCTTTGCTCTATCCCCATGGAGGGAGAGGGCTTATCTGTCAAGAGGCGTGCCCATGGGTTCTGTTCCTTCCCGCAGAGAGACTGTTACCACAGATGCCAGCCTCTCTGGATAGGAGGTGGTGTGACAGAACAGGACAGCTCGGGACAGTGGTCTGCCCTAAACCGTACAGAGCACATCACTGTGCTAGAGCTACGGGCTGTGCACCTGGCGCTCAAGCACTTCCTGCCATACCTGAGAGGGAGGCATGTGCTTGTTTGGCCGGACAACACCACGACAGTGTTTTGTATAAACCATCGAAAAGGGCCACAAAATATACAAGGTCGCTAGAAATGTCCCAGGCTTTTCTGACGTGAGCGGCCCCTTGCTTGACCAGCCTACGGGCAATGTATCTACCAGGGGAGCGGAACAATGTCGCGGACTTCCTCTCCCGCATCAAATCTCCACCAGGGGAGTGGCGGCTTCATCCAGAGGTGGTGTCGGTACTTGGCGCCGCTTGAGTGGCAGCCTGTTACAGCAGCTCCTACTCACTGCTGAGTAGTTTCTATTTTATCGTGTATTTTAGTACTTATTTTTTTAAATGATTATTTTGTGTTTACTGCTCTGCAACCTGTCTGGAAATCATGGACACCAAACCCGCTATTCTTGCACTGGTTTTCTTCTTACTTATCCTGTTAACTATGACTGGGGATTGCACGTGCAGCCAGCGCATTGTTTACACCAGGGACCAGCTGTTAGCATCCCGTAGCATGGCGGTGCTAACCGGCAAGAGACCCGATGTTCCCCGTGAGCTGAGGAGAAGAAGAAGAGGATATCTGAGCTGCGGGCTAGGAAGCAACGCTATAGACCTGTCCTTCCATCCATTGTAATGGGAAATGTACGTTAGCTTTCCAATAAGATGGACGAGCTAGCGGCGCTGACCCAGCACCAGAGGGAATACCAGGAGTGTAGCATCATGGTATTCACAGAGACTTGGCTAACCAAGCTAATACCGGACACTAATGCCACTTGGACGGTTTTCATTTGATACGGGCGGACAGGACGAAAGAGAGTGGTAAGAGGAAATGAGGAGGGCTGGCTGTGTTTGTGAACAATAGATGGTGTAACTCTGGGCACATCACTATCAAAGATCAAGTTTGCAGTGGGGACGTTGAGCTACTGGCTGTTAGCATTCGGTCATATTATCTGCCGCGGGAATTCTCGCATGTTATCGCGGTAACGGCGTATATTCCCCCTTCTGCTAACGCTGATGTGGCTTGTGAAGTCATCAACTCCACTTTAGGCAGGCTAAAAACACAGCACCCAAACGCCCTCCTTCTGATCTCTGGTGACTTTAATCATGTCTCTCTTTCCACCACTCTGCCCACATTCAAACAGTATGTCACATGCCCCACCAGAGACAATAAAACACTGGACTTACTGTATGCCAACACCAAGGAGACATACACCTCATCTCCTCTCCCTCCCCTGGGTAGATCAGACCACAACCTGGTACACCTCCTGCCTGTGTACAAATCCCTCGTATGCAGACAGCCAGTGACCACACGCACGGTGAAGAGATGGTCTGCGGAGGCCCTGCAAGACTGTCTTGACTCCACTGCATGGGATGTGTTCACGGACTCTCATGGGGAGGCCATCAACAGCCTCACAGACTGTATAACGGACTATATTAACTTCTGTGTGGATAACGACGTACCCACCAGGACTGTACAATGTTTGACAAACAACACACCATGGATGAATCCTGAGATAAAGGCTCTCCTCAAAGACAAAAAGGGGCCTTTAGGTCAGGTGACAAGGAAGAGCTGAGGATTGTTCAGAGGGAGCTAAGGTGAAAGATCAGGGAGGGAAAGAACACCTACAGGAAGAAGATGGAGGAGCAGCTGCAGCAGAGGAATGTTAGCGGTGTCTGGAGAGGACTGAAAACCATTTCTAGGTACAAGGACTCTCAGACTCACAGCTCAAGGGGGACCTAAAGTGGGTGAATGACTTGAACATTTTCTTCAATAGATTTGATCAGTCAGGCGCCCCTCCCCCGGCTCATTCCCCTGTGCTGCAACTTCCATTGTTCTTATCACCGGTGAACTGTACAATCACCACGGCCCCTGGTAGACCACCACACCAAGAACAGACTATTCCAACACTGTGTGCAATTATCAATGCCATGTGCAATATTCACTTTTTTTTATAACTTCCGCAATTACCACTGTCATGTGCAATATTCACTCTTACAAATTTTTTCCAATGACACTTTTGCTCTTTGCTGTAACAACGTAAATTTCCCCGTCGTGGGACAAATAAGGGATTTCTGATTCTGATTCTGTGCTTTTCGGTGGGGCAAAGGTAGATATATTTTGCCTCGAAGCTTTCAACCCACTGTCCCCTACAGTTCTCCCTGACGGAGAAGACCAGCCCTCTGGGTCAGGACGCTCTGGCTCACACGTGGCCAGACGGTCTTCTCTACGCCTTTCCACCCCTTCCTCTGATCAGAGTGATTCGACAGAGCCACAGGCTTCTTCTGGTGGCCCCCTTTTGGCCAGCCAGGACTTGGTCTCTCTGCTGCACAGACTCTGCTGCGGTACGCCCTGGCGTCTTTACCTGTGGGTTTGGCCGCTGGACCTGAACCACTGCTGTGTAAATGCATAGAGCCTGTCAAAATGACTATTGTGAATGTTAGAGTACTGTCTACTTGTCGGCAGTACGAGAATAGATGGAAGCTGTTTTCTGACTAGTGTACAGATCGAAACAGGGACCCAGTACGTTGCTCTGGGCCTACTATCCTTGAGTTTCTGCAGTCTCTTTTAGACGGTGGCCGGTCTCCCGTGTATGTGGCTGCTATTTCTTCGCAACATACTAAAGTTGACAACAACACAGTGGGGAGCCACAGGCTGGTATCCCTCTTCTTAGGGCAGCTCTAAGGTTGCCCCCACCCCCCACCCGAGGGCCCCAAGGGCTCCTACATGGGACCTGCCCCTGGTTTTGGACGCCCTATGCCTGCCTGCCTTTGGAACAGGCAGAGCTAAGGTGGATGTCGGCCATGACTGCTTTTTTCGATGTCATCATTTCAACAAAGTGTGTAGGGGAGCTACAAACCTTGTCTGTGAACAATTTATGTTTAAGGTGGAATTCTGATGGCTCTGGTGTCTGGTGTGGCCAAATACAGCGTTCCTTCCTAAGGAGTTGGCACGCTCACATCTGAATCGGCCTATCCAGTTGGCTCAGTTTGACCCCCCTGTAGGAGACAGGCAGGAAAGGTCAAGACTCTTGTGCCTGGTGCGAGCCCTTAGAGCTTATATCAGGTATACCGCATATGTATACCGCATGCATACGACAATCGGAAAAACTCTTTATCTGTTACGATGATCCTAAGAAAGGCTACGCTCTCTCGAAGCAGCGCCTGTCCCACTGGATCGTGGATGTAATTTCCCATGCATACAGGGCGAATGACCGTTCTCTGCTGGCCAGAGTAAAGGGCCACTCTACCAGGAGTGTCTCCACATCACGGGCAACCCTGAGAGGTGTGCCCTTCGATGACATATGTGCTGCGGCCATATGGGCATCACCGAGCACATTCCCCAGGTTTTACAGGATCAATGTAGCCACCCCTCATCCGTTAGGCGTGGTTCTTATGCAGAGTCCCTCTGCGCCACCTTTATGAGATAGGTATTCGGGATTCCTTGCGACTCTGTTGTTATAGTCATCCAGTGTTAAGCAATGCCTCTGGTGGTCAGTAAGGAAGAAATAGAACAAAAGTTACGTATGTAACTATGGTTCTATGAATCCTGGATGACCACCAGAGTTCTTAGCCACTCGGAATCTCGTGATTTCGCAAGAAGATTCTGTAGGACTGATCTCGTCGATGACACCGGATCTTATACATGACCGGGGTCATCCGAGGTCACACTTGACTTTGTTGATATAAATATTCGACCTGCGCATGTGCGAGACGGAACGTATTCAATGTTAAGCACTACCACTGGCGGTCATCCAGAATTCATAGAACCGTAGTTACATACGTAACTTTCGTTTTATTGGTCATAGTATATGAAATATTGCATCCAGTCTGTTAAAAGAGCCTTTTGACGAAATACTAAAATCACAAAGACATAAAACTAAGCAGTTTTTGCATTTTTAGAACATCTCAAGGCAAAACAAACCTTCAGGAGCAAATATAGGCTGTGATTAAAATAAAGTTTATACTAAATATTAAATGTTTTCTTCCTGCAGAACAAAGTCCTACAAGATATACTCAAGATCACTGTGGAGATCAAGAATACTCTTGACAACCTTTCAAAAGATGACCTGAAAGAATTTCATTTCTATGAATACACTAAATGCACGAATAAATCGATTCCTAAAGGTAAACTGGAGGGCAAGGACACGATGGACACTGCTAAGCTAATGACAGACCACTATGGAGACAAAGACGCTTTACGAGTCACACTAGACAGTCTACAAAACATCAATCAGCGTGAAGTTGCTCATGAGCTGAAAAACAGGATGGGTAAGACAACCAATGTACAAATGTATTCAAGTAGTGAAGTATCAATAACTGGTCCTAAACATTATTTGTTAGTAGTTAGTATTTTACTGATAATCTGCGTTCTTTTTTTATGTTTTCTATCCTATCTTGCTGACACGTACTTAAATTAATCACTTTCAACAAATCCCAAAACCACTAAAACAGTGAACTGATCCTACAAACAAGAATAACCTGTACATTAAACTACATATGTTCAAGGTGTTTTTAAAGATTTACATTTTCAGAAGCCTGTTGCTGAGAGCCAGACATAGGAAGTTAGAAAGTATTGAGACACGTTGTTGGGTTTTGGTATTTAATGGGATTTGCTAACAATGAAAAAATATATAGAATAACACCAGCCTTAACCTTTAATGTTTAATAGAGAGGTGTTGTCTTGTGTCTATGTTTTTATTTATTTATTAAATAATGCATTTCATTAACTTGTCATACAGGTCAACTGGAGCAGCAGAGTCTTCTTTCGAAAGACCTTTTGAAGAAAGAAGCTAACCAGGGGGACAAACTAAAGAATTTGTTAACTTGTGGTGAGAACTCACTCGACCAATATGACAGATTTGTTATTGTTGTGAACAAGAGCAGTCCAGAACAAGTGCAGTATCTCCAGTTTTTGAATAAGCTAAAACTGTTCTGTGTGTTAGACTTTGACCCCAACTCTATTGCTCCTGGGGGACTCTGTCATTCCTACAGAGAGTCAAGGATGGCCAATCTGCATAACCCATCACAATATAAAGGACAGACTGACTCAGTAATAAAGGACCTTAACCTCCGCAAACAGACTAGCTGGGTCTTCTGCAATGGCAGACATGACCTTGACAGCGACTTGAACAAAGAGTTAGACTATAAGCACTGGCTGAGGAAATCTTGCAGGGATGTAGAGCAGTTGGTATCATTCATTTGCAACCCCGAAGTTCTTCTCCGTGGAAGAAGTCTCATCATATTCCTCCTACTTTCACCTGTGGCCACTGAGAAAGACCCAATCTTTGACATCTACAAGTCTTTCATAAAACACACTAAGGAGGAACACATCATAACTATTTGCGATTCTCAAAGCACGTATGAGAAGTGGAGGGAGCTGATACTAGAAAAGTGTGATTTTGATATTGACTGTCTATCCATAAATGAACTAACCCTAAGTGAGATCAATGGTACTATAATGGCACTAGGACCATTCAATCAGTCATCTGGAAGGCTGCTTCCTTCTTCTGGTTCCAGTGCCATTGTCTTCAAACAGAAGGATGAAGATTTCATGACTGCTCTGGATATTTTATGTCAGAATCAGTGTGAAAACACCTATGATGAGAAAAGTCCAGAGTTCGATGACTTCAGAATCAAAGTTGAGGAGGAATTCTACAGAGGAGGCAAAGTCAAATGGTGGAACTTCTACTTCTGTGACAAAGATAAAGAGAAGCCATTTGTTAAACGGGACAAGTATGAAAATGTGAAAAAGATGATTAAGTCTCAGTTGAGAGATTCAAAAGATGTTTGTGCTCTGCTCAATCTGTTTCATCAACCAGGCTGTGGAGGTACCACCTTAGTAATGCATGTGATGTGGGATCTCCGTCATGAGTTCAGATGTGCTGTGCTGAAAGACAACGCACTGCCAAAGACAGAAGTTGCCATTCAAGTTAGGAGGCTCATGAAACTTGAAAGTGACAAACCATCTCCAGTTTTGCTGTTCGTCGATGATTTAACTGAATCCGAGAATCCTCACGATCTTGTGAACTGCATACGTGAAGAAGTTAGCTTGAACATTAATGTGGCTGATGAACCAAACTGCAAAGTCATCATCCTTAACTGTGTTCGTTCACATAGCCCAAAGGAGCAATACAGGCAACACAATCCAACACAAAGTCAACACATAACTTCTTCATTGACAAAAGAAGAGCAGAAGGAGTTTGAAAAGAAGCTCAAAGAGCTCAAAGAAACTCATGAAAAACCAGAAAACTTTTACAGCTTCATGATCATGAAGAATAATTTTGACAAAAAATACACTGATGATCTTGCTCGTAACACACTGGAGAACTTTGATTTCAGCAAAAAGGAGGCCCGACTGTTTGCCTTCCTAGCATTACTGAATACCTATGTGGCAAAATCTGAGATTTCTCTCTCTCTCTCTGAAAATATTTTGGGGATGCAAATTAGAGATTGGAGCGTTGACAGTGTACTGGACAGAATGAAGCCATATTCAAACTTTCTCATCGTACACAAAGTTGAAGAATGGGGAGGATACAAAGCAATCCGAATCCTTCATCCGACCATTGCATCTGCCTGTCTGGAAGAGTTGGAGAGAAGCTGCTCTTTAAAAGTCAGCGATATCACTATGGAAATTCTTCACTGTGATCTGTTCTTCAGTGTTGGAGTTGCCAAACACAGACTCTCAATTCAACAAATGTTGATTAAAAGGCTGCACAAGAAAGATGAGCGAAAACAATTTTCTCCTCTTATAGAAGAAATCCACAACAAGCAAGGGAGACAAACTGTCCAAGAAATCTTTGTGAAAGCATCATCCAGGTTTGTGACAAGTGTATCTATTCCTCAGGCACTGGCGAGATATTTGTACATCAATGAACGTGACTTCCCAGATGCTCTGAAATGGGCAGAAACGGCCAAGAACATCAAAGAAAACCCATACACATTAGACACAATTGGGCAGATTTACAAAAGTAATTTAAAATGTAACAAAGACAGAGAAAAACAGGAAACAACACGCAATCCAGAAGACTTAAACACAAACATTAAACTAGCCACTAAAGCTATTACAGCGTTTAAAAGGGCACAAGAGCTGGCAAACACTGAGGATGAACTGGAAGCTACTGATGATGAGTCGGATGACTATCCCAGAAAGTCATATAATGTTAATGGCTATGTGGGTGTGCTGGAAATCGCTTTCCTGGTCTTTGAGATATTGCGCATATTGCCGTTCTTTGACGAAAGTGATCCAATGAAGAAGAAGTACTTGCAGAGTTTCCTGCAAAAAGCATTCCCAATCACCAGCGTGTATAAGGAGGACAATGAGAAGAACAACAGATACGTGGAGATCATCAAGGAACACGAGCAGTTTCTCCTCAGTTTGAAAACTGAAGTAAAAGACACGTTTGAACTCCTTGACTCTTACTTCACATATATAAAAGCTAATGATTCAGGCTTTGATTCAAAGAATCGTAGGACAGTCTGTGGTCATTTTAAAGACTATGTGAATCTTTTTTGCACATCAACAGAGGAAATAAAAAAAGAACGACAAAGCAATCCTAATCTCAATCTGAAAATCAATATTGAAGAACGAAGATCCTTTCTGGAAGAGAATAATGCAGATACATTCGCAGGGATTCTTCAGCATTTGGACAAACCTGCCGTAGAGATCGAGGGGATCACAAAATGCTATGCATTCTTACAACAACAACAATTTATCAACAAAACACAAAAGACAAAGGGAACAATCAATTACATTTTGTCAAACATAGTTCTTTACCTTTTGAAACCAAACTCTAAACGTGTAAAGAGTAACAGCCACCTGTCTGATCTACTTTTGAAAACTCTGCAAGAAGTAGGACTAAGGTATCCCTTCCCTGACCCATACTACCTGGCTCTGCTGTTATTCTGGCCAAGTTCTACTGAGGACAACAAAGAAATCGTGACATATGTGAGAGCAATTCGAAACTCATCTCGCAAGCACCTGATTTTATTGTGTCGAAATAGGAGCACTGTTGCCCACCTCTACTTGGGGAAAGAAGAAGGACTCAGGAGGCTTGTTTCTAAACCTCAACTAGATGAGAATTTTAAAAAGATGCGCCGTGATACCTTGGCACAACTTTGGCGAAATGGAGATACATTTAAAGACAAAGCAATTATCAGCCGCCTTCGTCGAGTCAGTGGAACCATTGAGCAAGGAGAGGTGTTTGCAAACTATGGAAAACTGAAAATCCCTGTGCGTCCAGCTCTCATTGCTGGTACAAGAAGTGGTGGCAGTACAGAAAATGTTTCTTTCTACCTTGGTTTTGCTATTGATGGACCCCTTGCTTATGACATCCAGAATGAAAACTAGGGTAGTTGATTGTACAAACAAGTGCAACACAAGCACTGACACATGAACTGTACAATGTGAACAATAGGTGTGGCATCCAGTGACTTAGTGTGATGGAAACTCTTCATGAAAGCACACGAGTAAATTAATACTATTGATTGCAAGGTTAAATAGCAATTCCATAGCTCGAGCTTCATATTTTATTTTATGTTCATTTTATGTCACTTAATCTTTTATAAACATTTGATACTTTCTGATGAGTTTTTGTTTGGTTGTTTTTTGTTGTCTGTTCCATATGTGGCACATTCAGCAAACAGTCTCCTTTTCATTTCTATTCCTTTGCAAGTGCACATATCACAATACAGTTGCTAAACATTTTTTCTTTTGTACAAACAAGTGCAACACAAGCACTGACACATGAACTGTACAACGTGAATAATCCAGTGACTTACTGTGATGGAATTTCAAAGTCAACTCATAAAAACTTGAGCAAATGATAAGTAAGACAGATTGCAGGGTTGAATGCCAATCATGTTTTATATTCTTTTTTATTTCATTTCATGTTCTATAAACATTTGTTATCCACTTTTGTTGGTTTGTTTTTGTTGTCGTCTGTTGCAGATTCAAAGTAGTTAGCAGTAAAACTGTTGCTCATTTTCTTGAAGACAAAGAAATCAAGGAGCCCTGGATCTGCCAAATCCCAGTCGAGAACCATTGATCGAGAAGAAGGCGTTGGAGGGTTAAATGCCATCCTGTAGCTCTAGCTGTAGTGCTGTTTAACCCCATGTGTGAACCCTCCCCCTCCAGACCAAACAGTTGTGTAGTGTTGAAGTTTGAAGCAATTTTGCTAAAACAATATTTAGGCTACACAGGGTTATCTATTTTATTTTGTTGTTACTTTATTCTGTGATTGTATTCTTTATTGTGCATAGTCTTTTTTAAAGACTTAAAGAATAAAGTATGGAAGCTTTATATTACATGTGTGTGGCGCCCCTCTGTTGTGTAGTGATTGGTAGCTCTACCTATCTGCCCGATTAGTTTGTATTTTGTGTTTGTATTGTAGATTTGAAGTTTAGCACAATTTGGTCCACACAGCATTTTTATAACATTTTGTTGGTATTTCATAATGTGATTGCATTTTTGAATGTGCATTGTTTTTCTTCTGTATGTAACAGACTTTTGGAGAAAATATTTCTCTTTGAGGACTTAAAGAATAAAGTATGGAAGGTTTATATTTCATGTGTGTGGTGCCACTCTGTTGTGATTGGTAGGTCTGTTTATCTTTTTAAAAGGAATGTAAGATGCTGTAAGAAACTGTAATGTTAGTAATCAAAGTAGATATGAGTCGTTGAGACGTGTGTGTTTGTGCACAAGTACTTCATGCCATAAGTCAGTGCCCAACTTAAGCCACCCCAGTCAAAAAACTTGACAACTTGCAACTTGACAGTGCGCATTACACAGAGCAGATTGAAAATTGTATGTCAGACTTTGACAATTGGTTTCAAGACTTTGCTTTACTTGAGCCAATCGCTACATTTATGTGCTACCCATTTAGGGAAGATATTGAAGTTGATTCACTCGCACTGCCACACTGTTTCACCTGAACTCATGTACAGTGGATGATGGGATGCTGACAGACTCATGGACAGCTTTGGAACTTACTCACAGAGGAAAAGTACCCAAACATGAGGACATGTGCTCCCTCCTGCATTATTTAGCTGTACTTATTGATGCGAGTCACCCTTTTCCCACATGAAGATGATCAAGTCCAAGTACCGGTGATGTGCCCTTCCGTGTCGAGGTTTCGAAGCGTGTGTCGAGTAATCGATTTTTGTGAAGTGCGTATCGAGGCCTGTGTCGATGACGTATTTGATGACTTTCGAAGCGGGTTTGGCGTGCGATTCGAAATATATGGGGGAGCGAACCGCAATTGAGCCCCCTCATAATCAACACTTTATATAACCGCAAATTTGTGGGTTGTTGTTGTCGTAGTATGCATTGTTGCTGTTGAGTTGTTGGTATTGCGTTTGTATTGGATCATTATGGAGCCAGCTAACTAGCGAAACAATTGTTATGCACACCAGCATCATCTTCCTTGTGAGCAAGTAAAGATACCAAATCTAAATCTTTACATTTATTGTCCACTTGATGGCGCAGTAGAGCAAATGAAGCACCATGAAGCTTCGGCACATGTGCAAACCAATTCGATGGAAAGCTTCAATGCTTCATGAAGCTTCATCTCGCCATCACTACCGATCCACCATGATGATGATCATCTGGAAGCCTGCTTGAGGCTGGCTACCTGCAGTTACTGTTACTATGCAAACCTGGCTGACTCTGTTCAGTGCAAGTCATCACAGTAAGGTAGTGACCAGAAATGTATTGAATTGTATTGTGCCATAAGGGTTCATGCAGTGTAGCAAGGTACGCCAACATATATTGTATATTTAAAGTATATTCAGTACATATATAAATAAATAGATTTAGCATTTGTTAATACAGGTAGATCATTTTGACCAGGTGTGAAGTAAATTACTCCTGATTGTATTAATTCACACTTGAAAGACTATCATATGTATTTGTCTACCTCAATCAATATGTATTTCTGCACTATGAATATATTTCTGCACTATGAATGTATTTCTGCACTATTATGTATTTTCTGCACTGAATGTATTACAAACATAATAGGGACACTTCCCCTTTAAGAGAACAGGTCAACAAACCATCACTTCCTGACTCTGCTGACGGAGGAGCGTGACGGCGCCAACGGGGACCAATGAGGAGAAGGTCAACGCCTTCACCATATATTTAGCCATATGTTTTACGAGCCTTTGGACACACTTGAGCGGAGCCGTAAGACAGCAACCTGGGGGTTTCTTGGCCATTCAGTCTGTGGAAACGGCGATGCAAATTGTGTCCTCAGCTGAGAGTATTTTCTATGTTTGACTTATCACGTTAATAAATATATCGATTTAACTAGAAGACTGCTGTTTTGATTCGACATTCAAGCTCCGAGTTCTTCATCTTTCTCCACCATTACTGGTCATTTTAAAAGTAGCTAACAAGCCAAAAAGGTTAGCCCTTCATATCTACATAGGGAGCGGGTCTCTTCCACATACTAGTTCACAATGTTGCACCACCATGTTTCTACAGTAGCCTAGAACTGACAAAACGAACATGCTCTAGATAAGGCCTACCGTGTTTTACGTTAGCTGAAGGCCACTGTAAGTTTGACGGTATACAACCATTACTATTAGATAATCATCTGAACTGTTTAGCCCAGGGGTGTCAAACTCATTTAATTTCAAGGGCCACATACGTTCTGTCACAGACTGAAAACTCACCTGTTTCGACTGCACCTCGGCGAATGAAGAAAACAAAATAACTGTTCTTTGTATGTTGCACTTATATTGGATTGGCTTATTTATAGCTACTAGTTGAATTTGTATTCTATTGTTTCTGTATGTTGCACTTCAAACTGGCTTATTTGAAGACAGTGTTGTTCACTTAAACGATTGTACCTATTTGAAGCTATTGTACTTACAACATTCTTGCTGTTCGGAGTTGTATCACCATGATTGTTTACACTTTTTGTACATCGCTTTGGACAAAAGCGTCAGCTAAATGAACCGTAATGTAATAATGTAATGTAACGTAGTGACCAAAGTTTCATTGCTGCATCAGTCTCCCACAGGCAGCTTGGCTTGGAACGCTCTCACTGCAGGCCGGCTCACATCGCCACTTTTTGTCCCAGAGATCTGTGGTGTGTTTCCCTTTGCTTTCCAGAAACTGGCAGATTTCCTCACACAACTCGAAAAATCTATTCAGCACTTTCCCTCAACTCAGCCATCGCACCGCCATGTTCAGAATGCATCTCCTCAGGAAAAGAAATAAATTGGCTCTTATAAAGTTTCCTTTCTGTGTTATGGTGCTTATTACATGTTCCATCTCCAGAGCTTTACAACACAGCGCTTCCTGGTGTATGATGCAGTAATACACCGTCAGCTCACCTGCACAGGTCTCCTGCTGTATCTTCTCCCGCATCCTGCCCACTAATCCACTCTTTTCACCACATCGCAGGCGCTCCATCTGTCGTCAGTCCCGTCAGTTTGTCCCGGGGAAGTTTCATTTCTCAAAGATTTAGATACTTCCTCAAATATGTATTTTCCCGTGGTTGTGCCTTTCATTGATTTAATTACCAAAACCGGCAGGCCAGTTATGATAGACATATGATATTTTCTCGCAGGCCGGATATAATTGTAGCCTTGAGTTTGACACCCCATTTCACCTATTTGAAGTTGATATACTTTGAAGTTTGAACCCCATGGTTGTTGGCACTCATTGTAAGTTGCTTTGGACAAAAGCGTCAGCTAAATTAACTGTAATGTAATGTACTGAAGCTGCTTTATATTGCACAATGTTCAATGTCTTTAAATATTTCCGCTATAAATATTCTTTTAAACAGAATTATATTCTTCAAGGTGCAAAAGTGTCTGAAGCGTCATTTTACATTAAGTAGGCTTACTCACTGTTTAATTTGCTCCTGAAAATTGGCATCTTTTAGCCGTCACAAGTGCATCAATATCAGGCGTCAAATCCTGAGTAGCAGCCAATTTCAGGATGTCATTTAAGTGCTTGTGTGTGAGCCTTGACCGCAGCTTTGTTTTATTAATGCTCATTACAGAGAAAAGTTGTTTACAAAGATAGGTAGTCCCAAACATGCACAAAACTTTTGCAGAAAGGGCTGTCAATTTGGGGTAGGCCTACCCAGGCAAGAGTGATAAAAGGTGTCTAAGCCCGCCGAGGCAAATTTGTCCTTCAAATCTGAATCACACTGCAAGTCAATTATTTCAAGTTGAAAGTCGATCAGACAGCAAGAGAACACGTAGAATAGATTATAACAACGATAAGGTAAACTTGACCTTTATGGAACACCCCAGCTCCAGACATTTTTTACCGGCAGCTCCAGCATGAACTGAACTGCTTGCTTGACAGTGTGAAATGCAGTTGAAAATGCAGTTAATGTCTTTGTAATTTTTACACTTTGCAAAATCATCCCGTGGGCCGGATTGGACCCTCTGACGGGCCGTATGTTTGACACCCTTGGTTTAGGTCTTACTTTTAGCTAATCATTTGAACTAATTAGATGTTGCTTTTAGCAATTCTCTGTATTAATATTTTATTTTCAACGATCATAAATACTTAATAAGCTTATTTTTTGACAAATTCAGTGTTTTCTTCTCTAAGGCACTTGGCCATTAATAATAATAATAATAATAATAATAATAATAATAATAATAATAATAATAATAATAATAATAATAATAATAATAATAATAAGCTTTATTTGTATAGCACCTTTCATAAAAGAATTTCAGCCCAAAGTGCTTCACACCAAAAACGTAACAATTAGTACAAGATTAGACAGAATAAGAGCATTTACAGTACAATAATCACAGTGTTGATGTAAATGAGTCTGAAGTACCATTTTAAAAATAGCATTGTTCCATTAGCTCCTTGGTTGGTTTAACTGCATACTTTGTTTTGTAATGCAACACAAGGATATTTATCAGAATGGGAAGGCTCCAATTTAATATAACTTGCTTCACAGAAATAAATGAAATAATCAGGTATAGACCAACTGTATAATTGTATAAAAATACACCCTATAAATACTAGCACCAAATGGCTAGTATAAAAGGGTATTTAGCTAGTATAAGTACACTTTCAGAGTTGCTAATTTAATATGGCTCAACACATGTAAAACATTACTGACAAAGAAGCTGAAACAAATGGAGTACTTACACATTATGCTCATTATGCACATTCTCTATAATCCCTTGTATGTGTCACTGAAAAACAAATCTGTGCGTACGAATGGTTTTTGCATGATAAACTAGGAACATGTATGGTTGCATGTTGTAACTGTCACTAGGCGTTCAAGCATGTTGTGATGAAAGCAGCCTCTTACCGATCCAAAATGGCTTCCTCCCTGCAAACTTCCAGAGCCAGGTCATGTCTCTTCTGGAGCGCACGCTGGTCAGGCTGCTGTTGAACCTGACACACAAAAGTGTCAGAGTCAAACACAGCTGAGTTCACACATACAAATACAACTAAAGTAAACTGAAACATGATGCATGTGCAGGCCCTTAAACTCAGGCTTAGACTAAAACTATACCAACAATAAACTTTAGAACAGATTACACAGTTTTACAAACAGTTGGGCAACTTTTTATTTGATTGGCCGGGTGAAATGTGTAATGTTAGTAAATCCCATCTGATCATTAAAATAAAGACTTTTTTTCTTTTATTGTAACGTTACACAAAAGAGAAGAAGAAGAAGTTAAACACACAATATGTAAGTTTCTGCTACTAGGGGTCGTCTCAATCGAAACAATAACAAAAGACTGAGGTTGGTGGCGTCGTGAAGTAGCGTGGGATTATGGGAGTTGTATTTACAAACCAGGGCTTATTTTAATGTTGAGAAAGAAACCTGTGGAGAAATGCCGTACCCACCTAATTGACATATTTATTTACATCAAATTATACTCAAGTATTCAATCCATTAAGAAACATTCATCAAATAAGTTTAGATCAAAGTGGGAGAAAGAATGTGGAGCTGGCGTCTCACAGGAAGAATGGTTGAATATGTGCACAGTACTTCTACCAGTTCAGGGAAGTTCTGTTGGCGGAATTCTATTAGATATGTTATAACCCCAAATTAAAAAGTGTACAGACAAGTGAGATGAGAAGATGTGGGGAACAGCTGGCAGATCATTCTCATACGCTGGCAGGAGGTAATAAGTGCAATATAGAACATTTTTGGTGACAGAATTTTTCTTTCTCTTTGGGCAATATTGGGGCTTATTTAATGACGGAAGACAAATATGTATTAGAGATATTATGAGCAGCAAGCAAGAAAGCTGTAACACAAAACAGACTGAAACCTCCTGCAAAGACTGACTGGAAAGCCATATTCAACTCAAACCTATTAATCAATCCTAAATCTAAACTAAACTATAATTCTTTTGAAAGCCTTGTTCTTATGCTCTCAAACCCAACATGGAAAACAATAAAGGCAGTTTTATTTGTTACTGTGTACCGCCCTCCTGGTCCGTATTCTAAATTTCTATCTGAATTCTCAGAATGTTTATCAAGTTTAGTCCTTAAAACAGATAAAGTAATTATTGTAGTCGACTTTAATATTCATGTGGATGTTGATAGTGACAGCCTTAATGCCTTAATGCCACTCACCTCACTCACCTGCTAGCCATGCCTCCTCTGCAGCTCACCTGACTTTCCCTGCTGCAAACAATTAAAACTAGTTAGTATTTAAGCCTCCTCTGGCCTCCACTTCACTGCCAGATTGTACTCTGTATCATGAAAGTCTTTCCAGCGCTCTCCCCGAAACAGATGTCTCCCCTAAACAGATGTCTCCCCTAAACAGATGTCTCCCCTAAACAGATGTCTCCCCTAAACAGATCTCTCGTTGCCGACCCTGCTTGCCCCTGACCTGCCTGCTTTGGACTTGCCTGTTTCCCGACCCTCTACCCTTGCCTGCTACCTATTGGTTCGTCCTTGTGGATTATTATCATCCCGCTGTGGATCTGTTTACTCGCCTATAACCTGCTCCTGACTATAAATAAAAGTCATTATTCTTGGTTTCCTGTGTGCTGCACTTGGGTCCATCATCATCTTGTTGTGACAATCTGGCCATTCTGCACACTTATTGGGGTCACGGTCAGTCTTTCATCTGGCTTCCATCCGCAGTCCAATGGACAGACGGAGAGGAAGAACCAAGAAATGGAGACGGCTCTGTGGTGCATGGTATCCAAACACACCGCGTCCTGGACGAAACAACTTCTACCTCAGAACACCCTGGTCAGCTCTGCCACAGGTTTTTCACCTTTCCAGTTCACGTTTTTCAACCTCCATTATTTCCGGCCCAGGAGGATGACATCAACGTTCCTTCGGTCCAAGCCAGCTGCCGTCGAGTGTGGAGGGATGCTCGTGCCGCTCCGCTGACCATAACCGCCGCATCGCCGACAAGCACCGGAGACCAGCACCCACCTACCATCCTGGTCAGAGAGTTCTGGTCTAAAGATCTACCTCTACAAACTTCCTCCAGGAAACTCATGCCCCGGTACATTGGTCCATTTGAGATTTCTCACATCATTAACCCATCTATCTATATTTCTTCACTTGATATTTTATATACAGATACAATCTTTAATGCTGCTACTTTATTCCCCTTTAAACTAATTTAAATTATTTAATTCTGTATTGTTCATTTTTGCTATAACTGGTTTAACATTGAATGTGTAAAGGTTACTCTGATAAATGTATAAGATTATTGGAGAAAAACTGTCTTTAACCGATAGATTTCATAAAACCTAACAAACTGGGGTTTGTTTATGAAACGGGAAGACTACCAAGAATGGGTAGCAAAGGGAGTAAACCAGTTGAAGGGCCACAGGGGCCCATTGTTGATCTCATGCTTTCAAAATATGGCTCTGATAGTTTAAAACATTTACAAGAATGGTGTGATGAATGCGGTTTCTTGGCAGGAGGGTCGTTAAGTACGGCACAGATACGGAAACGAGGCATGATTTCCAATACTATTTTTAATGCTACTTCTCACTCATTTACATCTACACTGTGATTATTGTACTGTAAATGCTCTTATTCGGTCTAATCTTGTACTAATTGTTATGTTTTTGCTGTGAATACAATTCTTGTATGAAAGGTGCTATACATTACATTACAGTTCATTTAGCTGACGCTTTTGTCCAAAGCGACGTACAAAAAGTGCAAACAATCATGGAGATACAACTCCGAACAGCAAGAATCTTGTAAGTATGTAATAGCTTCAAATAGGTACAATCGTATACGTGAACACTGTCTTCAAATAAGCCAGTTTGAAGCGCAACAACATAAGTGCAACATACAGAAACAATAGAATACAAATTCAACTATTAGCTATAAATAAGCCAAACCAATATAAGTGCAACATACAAAGAACAGTTATTTAGTTTTCTTCATTTGCCTAGGTGCAGTCGAAACAGGTGAGTTTTTAGTCTGCGACGGAAGATGTGAAGACTGTCTGCTGTCCTGACATCAATGGGGAGGTCGTTCCACTATTTTGGAGCCAGGATAGCAAACAGGCGGATTTTGTTTGAGGGTCCAGCGAGGAGGGAGTTGCAGTAGTCAAGGCGTGAGATGGCAAGAGCCTGAACAAGAACTTGCATCGCCTTCTGAGTCAGTAGGGGACGTATCCTACTGATGTTGTACAGAGTGCGTCTGCAGGAGCGTGTTGTTGCAGCTCTGTTGGGACCGAAGGACAGTTGGTTGTCCAGCGTCACACCCAGATTTCTTGCAGTATACAAATAAAGCTTATTATTATTATTATATTATTATTATTATTATTATTATTATTATTATTATTATTATTATTATTATTATTATTATTATCTACGGTCAAACTCAAGCTCCCGGCCCATATGAGAATTCATCCCACCGTTCACGTTTCTCCTGAAACCAGTGGCCACAAGTTCATTATGCCCTCGGCCGTTCCCCCTCCCACCCGGCTCATCGATGACCATCCGGCCTACACTGTCCGGCGGCTGCTGGATGTGCACCGTAGAGGCCGTGGGTACCAGTATCTCCTGGATTGGGAGGGATACGGTCCAGAGGAGCGCTGCTGGATATCCCGCCGTCTCGTTCTAGATCCCTCACTCATCCGGGACTTTCACCGGGAACATCCTGCCAAGCTTGGTGGGTTGCCTGGAGGCCACCGTTGAGAGGGGGGTCCTGTCACGGCCAGAGCCGTATCTCAATACATGTAATGTTGTTCTCCTTCTTCTATGCCCTCTGTTTGTGTGTCTGAGGCATGGGCATGTCTGTGGAATGGGTGTGTCTGCCTTCCTCTACAGCTCCACCTGCACACCTGGTCCTCGTTGCCATCAGCCCACCTGCCTCCTATCTAATCAGCCACTCAGTAGTATATCTCCTTCTGTTTTCCCTCCACTCATCGTCAGATTGTTGTTTCCACTGCAAGTGGTAGTTGCCGTCACACTGTGCTCACGCTATCTTTGTAGCTCTGTGTTTTTGGCCATTTATAACCTATTGTCTTCGTGTGCACAGAACCTGCCTAACTGCCTGCCTGCTTGTCCGCTTGTCCACTCCATTCTCCAGAACCTCATCCTGTCTTCTTGCCATTAAATCCTCATAAACCTCCTTGAATTCCATTCGTCTGTGTTCTGCACCTGGGTCCGCTCTGTACGATCGTGACATACTGTGTATGAAATGACTATGTGAAAGCTAAATGTGTAGCTCCCCTTAGGTCTACAGAGCTTTATAGTGACTTTCAGCTCATTTTTTATCTGTTTAATGCAATTTGTTTTTGTTCAAAACATCTTATTGCAGGTTTAATGGGCTCACTCAATATATTTTAAAATATGAAATGGTTTAGATTCTCATCATTTCTACAGGTTAAAAGATAAACATTGTAACGATGTCAACATGTTCACAGATCTCTAAACTTCACTTGGTGAGTAAAAAGTTATTATGGCAAATAGAAAATGATGAGTAAATCTGAGGTTATCCTTTAAGTTCAGGGATAAAGCCACAATGAAACAAAAATAAGAACAATAAAAGTGTGTTTTCGTGTTATTTACAGCAGTGAGCAGCTTCTCTCGGCGCTGGCCCAGCTGGCCACAGACGAGCTGACGATGTAACAGCGTATCCTGTAGTGAGTCCAACCGTCAGGACACGAGCTGCTGACTGACTTCCCTGTCTGAAGAGACCAACAGAGAATTCTGACAAGAAACATTTTAATACTGAACAACCAGCTGTCCAAACCACACCTCCGACTTCTGTTCAAACTAAGTAAGTCAAGTCAGCCTGGGAGAGGAAGTGTCTGGACTTCACTTTAGGTTTACAGCCTTCATGCAGTTAGTTTAATAGTAAAAATACTTTTTCTATTTTTACTTTTAAGTAAAAGTACGAAAGTATTAACATCAAAATATACTTACTGTTTTAAAAGTAAAAGTACTCATTATGCAGAATGGCATTTGGATTCTAATTATTGATGCATCACTTTAATGTTGCAGCTGGTAAAGGTCGAGTTAATTTCAAATCAATGTATATACTGCTGGCTAGTTCATATCTATAATTATACATCGTGATTTACTAGTTGATTATATGTTGTATTAAAAATCTGAATCCACAAAGTAACTAAAGCTTTAAAATAAAAGTACAATATTTTCCTCTGAGATGCAGATGACTAAAAGTAAAAAGTAGCAAAAAGGATGATTGTAGATGTAGTTCACCAGTTATATAAGATAAGATGTGTGTGATAAGAACAGATGTCTTTGGGGTTGATGCTTCACAAAGAAATGTAAAAACTGTCAACACATTTGACAGCATGAAAGTGGAAGTTACTGCACTGAATGAACTGTGTGTTTGTACCTTACGCTGGCGGAGCTCTGGGTGGTGTCTGGGGTCTGGATGATCCATCTGAGGAGGGTCCTGCAGGAGGCTACTGTCAGGCGACCAGCTCCACCCGGCATCGCCCGGCTTCAGCTCCTCCACCCGGAGAGGAGTCAGACTGTGGAACTGATGGAGGAGGAGACGTTGACACAGTGTGTGTGTGTGTGTGTGTGTGTGTGTGTGTGTGTGTGTGTGTGTGTGTGTGTGTGTGTGTGTGTGTATAGATAAACTGTGAGTCTTACCGTCCAGACCTTCTCCTCAGACCTCCTCTCCCCTGACAGATGGACCTGAACATCAGCAGAAGAGTCAAATAGTAAAATATCAGCTTTGCACAGAAGATTCACACTGACACATATAACACTTTCAAGTATATTTAAACAATTCAGCATGCAGACTACATTGCTACATGTCTGAATGAGTTTCTGCTGAACACTGCTGTCCCACTATGAAACAGATGATGCTTCAGCCACACAGAAAACAAAATACAGAAATGTAAGAAACACAAGCAGTGAGATGATCAGACTATAACATTAACATTTTTAATGATCTGAAATCATCCTTTAATAAGTATAAGAGAGGGTTGGGTTGCTGGGGGCTGCCTGGTCCTGTGGTTCCCCCTCTCCGTAGTCCAGGTAGGGCCGGCGGTTTGGGACGTCTCCTCGGGGAGGGTGAGGCTGGTTCTCCCACAGCAGCTCCGCCTCGATGTCAGTGACGGGGTCCTCCTCCTCCTCCGGTCTGGGAGGGTCAGGGAGGCGAGGAGGTGGAGGTGGGAGTTGCTTCTCGTCCTCCTCCACCATCAGGTCGTCTGGATCACACCTTCCTGATAGACAGCAGAGAGGGTACTTTATTTTTTCTTAAATGTTTTAATAGCAAAACTTTCTCTAAAATACCACAAAATCCTCTGCACTCATCTTTAATGTAAAGCTTAGATAATGCATGTGGTGCACAGGAGATAAGTCTCATAAAAAGAAGTTTCACAAAGACATTTTCCCCCTAAAGAAGCCGTCTTCACTCCCAGAACACTTTCAGACAAAACTTAAAACTGGCACGTAATTAACTAGACATCATCATCCCTGTCCTAATCCAAACATAAAGATCCCAAATATGTATTAAGAAACATGAAAATCAACCATAAACGACCAACATCAATATTAAGCAAACTAAGGGGATGATAAGAATTACAAAAAGTGGGGTCTTGTTTTCAGAACTGTATACAGACAGGTTTGTAGGAGAAAACCTGCTCCAGATAATGTTTTACCTCCTCTGGGGTCGATGATCTCGACACTAGCGGAGATCCTCTGTCCTAGGACGCCATTTTTGGGGTTTTTCAGGGTGACAGTGAAGGTCTCGTGGTTTTCCTCAAGACCGTCGTCTATCAGGTGAATGTTCCAGGTTTTCAAACTGACTCCTAAACAGGAAATTAGAAAATCACCATCATACTGATTTTTTAGAGTGTAACCAGAGCTGCTAAATTACTACAAAATATAAAAGTGAATTGACTTAAATTTGCAGAATTTATCCAATGAGTTCTACAAAAATCCCTCTGCCAATCTGAAGTTCTCTGATTGGATGTTTCTTACAGCAAAGCTTTCTGGGACTTGAAGTTGATTTCTCTCCTGAAGCAGAATCTTTCTTTTTGAATTGTTTGTACCGCTGATTAAACCAGGAGAGTTTCTTGTCCATCATAGTTTTAAAATAATCGAGCAGGTTCTGTAGCAGGTCGCAGACAACTCCACCCGGGACCAGGACAGCTCCAGTCTGCAGGAGACACTCAGCTGAATGCTTCATACACTCAGACACAACACACACTGCTGTATGTGACACATGACGTTTGGATGTACTTAGAATTACGATTGTAAAAGTATAAATAAAAAATATACTGTATTGATTCCTGAGGGGAAATTCATGAGCTATCTATCAGATAAAGAACACAAAGTAATGAAAATAAGCTCCACCTTTACCAGCTGCAACAATAAAGTGATGAACACAATATAGTATGTCATTTAAAATGTCATATTATAGAACACGTCCATCCATCCATCGTCTACCGCTTATCCGGGGTCGGGTCGCGGGGGCAGCAGCTCCAGTAAGGAATCCCAATCTTCCCTTCTCCGGGCCACATCCGCCAGTTCTGCCCCCGATCCCGAGGCGTTCCCAGGCCAGTGAGGAGATATAATCTCTCCACTGAGTCCTGGGTCTTCCCCGGGGTCTCCTCCCAGGTGGACGTGCCTGGAACACCTCCCTAGGGAGGCGGCCAGGTGGCATCCTTACTAGATGCCCGAACCACCTCAACTGGCTCCTTACAACGTACGAACACGTAGTTAATTGAATTAATAGTTTGGATTTATAAAGTAATTAAAGCTCTCAGATAAATGTAGTGAAGTCAAAAGTACAATATTTAGAGTAGAAGTATTAAATGCCAAAATATTCAAGTAAAGTACAAGTATCTCAAAATTGCCCTTTATTATTCACTATATAAATGTAAAGTATTTTATCTATCAGTGTCATAATGGACAATAATAACTTCTGAGATGACTCTGTGAAGCACTGCAGATTATTTACCTGACATGCTAACAGCAGCAACTACTGTTTGTTTTTAAAAAGGTCAAAGGTTACTTTTATGGTGGATGTTAATAATCAATAGAATTGAAAAGCCTCTTCAGAAAACAGTGTAATAAAACGGATCACTAGTAATAGAAGTCAGAGCTGGAACTTGAACTTTCATTCTTTTCTTCTGTTTTGATCGCTGATGCAGGTTTGAACTGATCCAAAAGGTATGACATTTTGACATCAAATTAAAAGAAAGGTAATAATAATAATAATAATAGCAATAATAATATTAATAATGCACACTGATGTATTAACCAATGATGTGGTGTTAGTATTATTATCCTGGTTCAATTACATTTATTAAAGCAGACTGCAGAGTAACAAAGAAGTGACTTCAAAATGTATCCGGAATTATCAAGAGACTGAAGCAGCATCAGAGAATTAATTGCTACCAATTTTGATAATCTTGTAATCGACATTTACTTATATAAAAATAATATTCACTGGTTTTTAGATTCTAAAATGTGAATATTTAGTTATTATCCTTCCATGACAGTAAACTAGATTGTTGTTGTTTGTTGACGGCTGAATTTGCACTTTTGGTCTCTGGGAACTTTTTGCTGACATTTTAAATACCAAATATTTTATCAACCGACCAAAAAACTAAGCAGCAGTTAAACTGATAAAAAAGATTTGCTGGTTGAAGTGTTTTCACACTGGTCTAATCTAAATGTTTGCATTGAAACATTAAGTCCTAAAAAATAAGTAATTATCTTCTTGGTATACAAAGTACACAATTTATTGTAGTTTATTGTCATATGCAGAGTACAGATCAGACAAAAAATATGCCTTCAAAGATACATTTACTGACCCAGATGTGTATCACCAATAATGAATAACTGTCAAGTTAAAGCTTTTATTTAACATTGATGCACTGAGCAGTTTGGCAAATATTAGTAAGTGTTAATAGTGAACATGTTGATATTTTACATACTGAAACACAGGTATTGTATTGGTACCAATATTAAACATTTTGAAACAATAGCCAGCCTTTACATTTTGAAATATTAAGTATGAGTAATACCACGGTGTAAAAATACTGCAAGTCCTGCATTCAAATTTTCACTGTGAAAGTGAAAGTACAAAAGTATTAGCATCAAACTTGGTTCAACCAGACTGACAAAGTAAAACAGCAGAGAGAGACAAAGATTCCTTTGAGCAGCAGCTATAGAATATATATATATAATTTATATATTTAATGGGAGAAATCAGCAGTCATTGGTAAAAGAAACTGGAAGCTTAGCATGAAAATGTGTGCAGATTTAAAAAGGAACAGCTTCCTGTTTCAGTGTTTCATTTTATTTCTTCTTCTTTTGATGCCAAAACCATTTTAAATGTAAATAATACATTTGGTGTCTGAATTATATTGTTTTTATTTCTGTTTTTATTTCTGTTATTTGTTTATTTCTGTTTCAATAGTAGTCTATATATAGTATCAAATGAAAAATGTATATGGTTTATACGAGTAATGAGAAGTAATACAAATATGAGCTGTACAATAGTTTGTTTTACAAGTTAGTTATTTTTTATAACTCATTGATGAAGTCAACCTTGAGTTGTTTTTTGTCACATTTCAGACGTTTTGAGCCTGAATAACATCCACATTCACACAGGGGCTCCTTCCATCAATCAGATGAAACTTGTTAAACTTTCTTCGTAATCATGGCCATGTTAGACAGTAGAGTAGGGCTTTCTGGCACAACTTCACCTTCCTCCACAGTGCATGGGAAAAGGACAAAGACTAAAGAGCTCTGAAGTGCTACGCCTAAGTCAGCTGTTTTTTTTAACTCATTTTCTGTTTCTTTGTTTTATTTTTAGTTGATCCAAAATGAGCGAATCAACAACTGAGATCAAAACATGGACCAAAGAGGACGTCCACCACTGGCTGTTGACTGAGGTCAAAGTTCATCAGACTTGTGCAGACACATTCATTGAGGAGGAAGTGTCTGGAGAGGTTCTAGATGACTTTGAGAAGGCAGACATATTAGATTTAATAAAAAAACACGGTCCTGCTGTCAAAATCTCATTTTATCTAGAAAGACTTAAGGAAGGATCACAACATGAGTCACAGATCCCAGCTGATGTGGAAAACTGGACAAAGGAGCAGGTGACCCAGTGGTTACTGCAGCGTGTGAAGGTCGACGGCAAAAAGGCGGAACGATTTCAAGAGGAAGATGTGTCCGGAGATTGTCTTGTTTGCTTCAGGAAGCAGGATTTTCTGGATCTGGAGCTGAAAAAGGGTCCTGCTGTCAAGATCCTCAAAGAGCTTGGTCGACTGAAAAATAAATCAAAGCTGACACAGTGTCCCGTCGTTCAGATCAGCACAGAGCAAGAAGAATCTCAAAACGTAAACCCTCCAGAAAAGGAGGAAACTCATGAGGAGCAGCAGCAGCCAACAACTCCACAGAAGGAGACAGAAGAAGAAACGGTAATGCAATGCTAATGCTAATGTGGCTTTTGACTTTATTAACATCATCAATAATAAGTCATGAAAGACTAAATCAGTGTTTTTGTTCCTGGGGGCCACATTTGCAAAATGCCAGGTGCCAGTTAATAAACAAACATTACTAATGACTAATATGCAGGAATTTCTTAAAAAACAACAATGTGATCCAAAAAATAATCCATCTCAATCATCACCTCTGACCCAGTAGAAGTGTGCGTCTGTATCTGCAGAGACTCTGCAGCCCTATGCCTGGATTTTCTCTTTTCTTCTTCTTTTGCTGTGTTTGGGAGGTTTCTAGGCATCAACAAAGAGCCTCCGGGACCCATATGGGCAAGTAACACCAAGCCAGTAAGCAGGGTCTGCAGCCCGTTCTCATTCCAACGCCCCTCTGTCCCCATTGCGCTCTCGTTCGTTGAGCTGGGGAGGAGGGGCAACATACTATTCCTTCAATGTGTTAACTAAATCGATTTGGCACAAGGATTGACACTAGGCCTATATGATAGATCAACCATTTATTTCACTGCATTTAATGTATGCAACTGCATTTTAGTTGTAAATGCTTTGGTTACATTTGAAAGCATTTATAGAGTAGCATAACACGGTGGATCCTCCTCTGGTACTTTTTTTATAAGCAAGCTCTACAGCAGGGGTAGCCAACGCGGTGCCTGCGTGCACTTGGTCGCCCGCAGAGACTATGCTAAAAATAGCACTAGTCACCATGGAGCTCCGTCTAAAATTTGTATTTAATTGTTTTGCTGTTTTTATTTTTGAATCAATAACACTTTAATTATTCTTTATTTTAAAATGACAATATTGAATATAGAATTTAAAAAACAAAAATGTTAAACATGGCAGAAAAGCGAAAGAAAACAAACTATTTTCAAAATGATTGGGAGGAAGAAAAAAAGAACAGTGAAAAAGAAGTGTGTATGTCTCATTTGCGGCGCGACGGCACATTGTGGAGACACTTCGGTACGTGTTACAAAAGCTACCATGCTAACTAACTAACTAACTAACTAACTACACACCTGCAGCACTGCAGGCAGAACAAGCCGTGAGTTAAAGGCAGCTTTGGGCAGCAGCATCTCTTTTCACGAGGCCAGTGAACAAGTCCCAGAAAGCAACGGAATTTAATTTAGAGCTGCACATTTCTTTTTAATAAAGAACAAGAAAGCCTTTTCGGACGGAGAGGTCATGAAGGTGCAATGATGGTTATTGAAAACACTGTTCTAAGACGAGAAGAAAGGTTCCGATGTGATCTCCACTCTCCGATGTTACAAAGTTAGTGGATTGTACAAACGGGATATGATTTGAAGATGTGACAACTTGATAGTGATTTCCTAAATGTTTTTACAGAAGTGATACTTATAAATATAACTGGTGTAATTATCATATATATATCATTATCATAATATCAGAGATGTGATAACTCTTTCAAATGTTGAAATAGATTGAGAACATAAATAAATAATGTTGCATGTTTAAATAATAATTTAATAATCATTGTGATGAATAATTAACATAATTATGTGATCAGACAGTCACATATATAAATATTTATTCTGATTATTATTATTAATGATAATATTATCATTAAAGGTGAATCGTGCAACTATGTTATTCAGGAAGTTTGTATCACACAAGTACCCTTGAAGTAGCTCTCGGTTTCAAACAGGTTGGTGACCCCTGCTCTACAGTATGTTGATGCTTTTTATGCACATTAAAAATACAAAATAAATCCCATTGTAAATTAGAAAATCCTTCTGTCATTGTATTTTTAGTTAAATTATAAGCATGTAATATGTTTAAACAGAATCATTTCTAAAAATGAATAAAGAATAAGAATAACAGGGAGAATGGTGAACTTGTGCAACTTATTACTTAAGTATTATTCACTAATTTCCACTCTTCTGTTTCTGCAGAACCCAACTGTGGTAATTAAAAACACCCTGGATAAACTTGAAATTAAAAAACTAAAACATTTTAAATTCCAACTCAATCATTACAAGAAGAGAGGCCTAAAACCCATTCCTCGGAGCCAACTGGAGGAAAAGGACTCCATGGACATCGCTACGTTAATGACCGACTACTATAGACATGAGGGGGCGTTATCAGTCACACGAGATGTTCTCAAAAAAATAAATCAGTGTGATCTTATTTCTCAGATGGACATCGAGATGGGTAAGAAAACTAATGAAATAATTCATTTTCGAAATCATTGCAATATCAAAGCTTCACTTGTTTTAATGTTGTGTAATTTTACTTTTAGCTGCTCAAAAACTAATATTTCTTCAATTTTATATAATATATTTTCCAGTACCTAAATTTTAGCATCTATAGACTTCTTTTAATTTTCAGTGTGCATGTGTTTGCTTGATCTTACATCAACTTATTAATTCACTTATCTGTTGTTTACACAGGAATAAGGCAGAATCATACAAGTTCTGCTGAAAGTGAGGATGACCCAGAGGAGTCAGAGTCAACGTCTAGAACAAAACGTAAAAAAAAGAAAAAATCGTGTCTTTGTTTCGTAAATTTCAAAATACATTTACCATTACCATGCTTTGACTAATCATGCTAATAATGTAGTGGCAGCCAAACAGAGAGAATGAGACTCACAGATTTCATTGTTTGAAAGGGTTAGATTGATTTTTACTTATAGAGCCCAAAATTGAACTGAATTAAATAAATTCAACTAAATTAAATAATCACATCAATAAATGAATTAAATCAAATAAATTATCCTAAAGACACATGTTGAATGCATTTCCTTACCCATGTAAAGTTAACCCCAGGTAAGAACCGTCCCCCGCACCACGGTCCAGACCAAACAGTTGTGTTGTAGATTTGAAGTTTGAAACAATTACCGGTATGTTAAAACAATATTTAGGCTACACAGGCTTATATTTTATTTTGTTGGTACTTGATTGTATTTTTTATTGTGCATAGTCTTCTTATTTAAAGACTTGAAGAATAAAGTATGGAAGCTTTATATTACATTTGTGTGGCGCCACTCTGCTGTGTGGTGATTGGTAGCTCTACCTATCTGCCCGATTAGTTTGTATTTTGTCTTTGTATTGTAGATTTGAGCACAATTTGGTCCACACAGCCTTTTTATTAAATTGTGTTATTTCATAATGTGATTGCATTTTTGAATGTGCATTTTTTTTTTCTGTATGTAGCAGACTTTTGGAAGAAAAATGATCTTCCAGGAGTTAAAAAGTAAAGTATGGAAGGTTTATATTTCATTGTGTGGTGCCACTCTGTTGTGATTGGTAGGTCTGTTTATCTTTTTAAAATAAATTTAAGATACTGGAATAACCTGTAATGTTGGTAATCAAAGTAATCAAAGTATATATATGAGTGCTTGTTTGCATGCACAAGTGTCACAGTCTTGCACTACTGTTTCCCGTTTTATTTTGAAATGTTCACTCCCTCTTGTGTCATGTCTAGCTGTACTTCCTGTCTGTGTGTTTTCCCCCCCTTTCTGATTGTTAATGTGTTCCTCCTGTGCCTATTTACCCTGGCCTTGTGTCTTTGTCTTTCTCCCCAGCTATGTCTCATTCCCCTCATTAGTTTCTGTGTATATATCCCTGTCTCTCAGTGGTCCTTGTGGGATCGTTGTTCCTGTTATGTGTTGGTTAGCTGCCTGTTACCTACTGTGCCTCGCCGTGTCTGCCCCGTGGTTGGTTTGTGTGTTCCAGTTTCATTTGCTACTTTGTATTTTTGATTCAGCTTTGTTTTATTAAAGGCTCGCTTTTTGTTATACTCTTAGTCTGTTTTCTGCATTTGGGTCCTCCCCTGTCCTGAGCCGTGACAGAAGGATCCCACCTAGTATGGACCAAGCAGATATTTTGGGTAGCGATCTTTATGACCTCGCTTATACCCTCCAATGTCTCCATGAGGAGTGAAAGAGAGCCCCAGGTAAGTCGCTTAAAGAGGTGTCGTTATGGGAGGCTAAAGCAAAAATGGCTAAGAAGCCTGAACTAAGGAATCAGTTGCCATAGGGGCTTCAAGAGTTTGAGCCTTCCGCTTAGATCGCCTTGTCCGCAGCCAACCTTCGGACCACGAGAACTCTCGTTTTCTGATCTCATGCTGCGACAACCCCCCATTCCTGGTGCCAGGCCGCTACCATCCGCCGTTTCTCCTGCCCCAGCCCCTGACCCCTTTCTGGGTACTCGCCTGGCCCTGAAAGGCCCTCTAAGTATCCAGAGGGCTTCAAGGCCTCTGAGGAGGAGATTTGTCGGCTCTCAGTCCTCAGTTCCTGCTGCCAGACCTCCGGAGACCTCCGTTCCTGCTGCCAGACCTCCGCAGACTCCCGCTGCTCCCGGACCTCCGCAGACTCTCGCTGTTCCCCAGCTGCCCCTCAATACCCCAGCTGTTCACCACCTATCCCTCGAGAACCCAGCTGTTCCCCAGTTGCCCCCCAGCCCCTGTGATCCCTTCGCCTCCCCAGACTTCTTATATATCAGGGCTTTAAGATTTCATTAAATTGTCTCAAATCTATATAATCTCTCCACCGAGTCCTGGGTCTTCCACGGGGTCTCCTCCCAGCTGGACATGCCTGGAACAACTCCCTAGGGACACGACCAGGTGGCATCCTTACTAGATGCCCGAACCACCTCAACTGGCTCCTTTCAACGCAAAGGAGCAGCGGCTCTACTCCGAGTCTCTCATGGATGGCTGAGCTTCTCACCCTATCTCTAAGGGAGACGCCAGCCACCCGCCTGATAAAACCCATTTTAGCCGCTTGTACCCGCAATCTCATTCTTTCGGTCATGACCCAGCCTTCATGACCATAGGTGAGGGCAGGAACGAAGATCGACCAGTAGATCAAGAGCTTCGCCTTCTGGCTCAGCTCTCTTTCCGTCACAATGGTGCGGTAAAACGAATGCAATACCGTCCCCGCTGCTCCGATTCTCCAGCCAATCTCTCGCTCCATTGTCCCCTCACTCACGAACAACACCCCGAGGTACTTGAACTCCTTCACTTCGGGTAGGGAATGAGCCCTTACCCCAAGTAGGCATACCAACGGTTTCCTACTAAGAGCCATGGCCTCAAATTTTGAGGTACTGATCCTCATCCCAACCGCTACAAACTCAGCTGCGAATCGATCCAGTGACTGCTGAAGGTCACAGACCGATAATGCCATCAGGACCACATGATCTGCAAAGAGCAGCAATGAGATCCTCAGGCCACCGAACTGCAACCCCTCTCCTCCACAACTACGCCTCGATATCCTGTCCAAGCAGGATTGGTGATAAAGTGCAGCCATGGCGGAGGCCAACATCCACTGGGAGTCCGACTTACTGCCGAGTATCCGGACACAACTCTCGCTTTGGGCGTACAGGGATTGGATGGCCCTCAAAAGTGACCCTCTCACCCCAATCACCCGTGGGACCCTGTCATACGCCTTCTCCAGATCTACAAAACACATGTAGACCAAATGGGCGTACTCTGTGCCCTCTGTTTAAGTGTCTGAGGCATGGGCGTGTCTGTGGCATGGGCGTCCAGGTCCACCTGCACACCTGGTCCTCGTTGTCATCAGCCCACCTGCCTCCTAATCTTGACACCTTTGCATTCGCTCATAACCACCTCCCAAAGTAACCCTAGCACATAACCCTGATGCCCCTTTACTACCACTTCCCGTTGTTGCACAGGGATAATCTTGACACCATTGCATTTGCAATGCCTGAAAATGGGGGGGCAGGACATGGTTTCAAGTGTCTACGACCTTTCCCACATGCGCGTTGAAGTCTCCCAGCAGGACTACGGAGTCCCCTACTGGAGCTCCCTGCAGGGCTCCATTCAGGGTCTCCAAGAAGGCCGAATACTCCAAACTGCTGTTTGGGGCATAGGCACAAGCAACAGTCAGAGTTTTCCCCCCCATAACCCGAAGGCGTGGGGAGGCGCGACCAACTTGTCCACGGCCGGTTGGCGTAGGGCTGCTTCAACCTGTTTTCTGATGGAGGAGAGAGTGGAAGACAGTTTTATACAATAGGTTAGCATGTCATGTTCACAGAGAGTAGTGGAGGGAGGGGGAAAGGTTGGAGGTCTCACACCAATGTGAGGAGGGATCGCAAACAGGACTTAAAAGGGTGAAAGGTTTACTTTTGTTCATTTCCGCATTCTCAGGTACATCAGCACAATAGGCAGTGCATTGATCCATGGGAGACCTGTCTCCTCACAACATTTGGCCAGTTTGTTTTTGAGTGTTCCATTCTCTCTCTCTCTCACAACAGCGCCTCCACTTGCTGGATGGTATGCACAATGTGTCTTTAGGTCAAGGCCCACGTATGAGCTTACTTGTGTTGTAGCTTCGTTGACAAAATGTGACCCGTTGTCACTTGATATTTTGGCTGGAATGCCCCAATGAGCGAGTATCTCAGTCAAAAGAGCCTTCGCTACCACGCTGGCAGTTTGTTTTGACGCCAAAAATACCTCCACCCACTTGGACCACATGTCCAACATCACAAGGCAATGAGATTTTTCTGATGGGCTGAGTGTAGCGGTACGATCAAGATAGAAGGGAGGTGGGACCCAATTGCACGACACAGAGGCAGATAAATGTTGAATGGAAATGGTCTTTACCGAAAACTTTGCAGTTGCTATGGTACACGCATAGACAGTTGAACATACAAAGTATCAAGGGGGTAATCCAGGAGCAGAGTCGGGTCACGGAAACAGGTTTGGTACACGGGCAGATACTCAGCGTAACAGCACAGCAGACAAGGATCAGGCAAGGGCAGAATCGAGTCACGGAAACAAGGTCGAGGAAGCCGAGGAATCAAACGCTTGGGAAACAGGAAGACGGTACTAATGCTGGAACTCTTGACTTCGAAGTACAAAGATGAACTAGCAATGAGAGACAAACAAAACAGACTCTATATACACACCAAGAAGTGAGAGGGAATGAGACACAGGTGAGGACACTAATGAACAGATTGGGAACACCTGGGGGTAGGAAGTAGAAACAACAGAGAACAGGTAATTAACAAAATAAAACAGGAAGTACAAACACAACACAAAACATCTAACGAACAGGCCGAGACCTAATACTGAGTTCAACAAAATCCATCATTGTATGTTCAAACGGCCGTGTTGGTGGTGTGTGTGCTGCTTGATTAGTAACAGCCACTGGTCTGCCTACATTGTGTGTTGTACATATTACTCAAGTTTGACAATATCTCTTAGCATAGGCCGAAAAGCCCTTGGTAAACCAAGAATTTGTGATTGCACTAAGCATTCTCCCCTTTTGACACATGGTCAACCCCATATGTCAATTTAGCATAATGCGAAAAGAAATGTTTAGGCAGACAGGGCTTGTTGTCAGCACCAACCTAAACGCCATCATGGATTCTGCAGCCGCAGGAGGTCCAGACACATTTTTCTTCTGTTGTGGCAGCGGATTGAAGTGCTGAGAGAGAGAGGAAGGAACAACTGTCAGTGCTTGTGTGTGTTCAGATTTCTGTTGCTGTGGCAATGAGTGTGAGGCAGCGGCATCCTGAGATACAGGGTCACATGCACCTACTGCTCGAAGGCAGCGAGGTAAACCTGCTACCCCAGCATCAAGTTTAGCAGAGAAATAAGCCACAGGCCTCAACCTGTCGCCATGAGACGGTAAAAGAACTGATGTCATACAACCTTCTCTTACAGCTACGGCTTGTGTAAATGGTTTGGTGGGATCAGGAAGACCTAGGATGGGCTTCCTCTGGAGGGCCACTTTAAGGTCAGAAATAGCCTGCTCGGCCTCTAGTGTCCATTCCACAGAGCCTGAAGAAGATAAATTATATCCATGGATGACAGCACCTAAAGGAGATTCGAGAAGGGCATAGTTAGGTATGAAGGTGCGACAATAAGAACAAGTTCCCATAAATTACATGAGTTGTTTCTTTGTTTTTAGTTTAGGCCGAGCCACCACTGCCTCAATACGTTTCAGAGAGTGTTTTACCTTCTTTTGAAACGTCATGACCCAAAAATGTGACAGATTGTTTTACAAACTGCAGTTTGGATAAGCTGACCTTATGACCCTCTTCTGCCAGATGGGTCAGGAGAGTCAATGTGACACTCTCACATTGTTCTTGCGTAGGAGAAGCAATGAGCAAATCAACTTACTGTAACAATACAGTACCTTTAGTCAACACCAGAGGTTCCAAATTCGCCTGGAGTGCCTGATTATACAATGCTGGAGATTCACAATGAAAAATGCGTGTAGGGGGTTGGGCACTATCGGTGCGCATGGGACAACAGCATCACAGCTTTCAAATCCTGCACAAAACGCCACTCAGTATGCTGGCCCTTATCTCTTATTTTCTTCACAGGGAGGATGGGGTGCAGACGGGAGAGTCCGGGCAGGGGATAATTACTAGGATATTGTTGCTTACACGGACAGAAGTGAGACTTGGGTGTGATAACCACAGGATCACAGTTCCGTATCAGACCGACGTCATACATTCACTCTGCCCTCAGCGTCTGCGGCAGAGACTGCAATGCTGGGGAGACAGAGCATGGATCAGAGAGGAGTGTGTGGGGTCTGTTTTCATCAAACAAATACACAGAATGCAAAACAGGAATCTCAGAGACATAACATTGTCTGTACACTCTTCCACTAGGAGACATCATAACCTCAGGATCCTCTGTAGGGATCCAGTCTGTTATGTTTTTGCAATGCAACACAAATGGGCCCAAATCTCTCCACTGCTCATCAGGGGATTTGGCCAATGAAATGTGGGGGGCGGAGCCTCCTACCAAGAAGAGTTTGTTTTGCTCTGGGGAGAGAGAAACAGACACAGCACAGCACAGTTCACTCCAATATATGAAATCTGTATGGAGTGAGTCATTTAAAGCCTTAAAGAATAGATTGTCATATGCTTCGTCTCTGCCCCATGAAACCAAAGATGTACAGTGAAGCTATAGAATTTTACCAATGCATCTGCAGGGTCTAGAGGAATTTTCCATTGGTACACATACAATGGAAGATTGTCATCAACATCATTATTTTCAAAATCAATGTCACATGAGCACATAGTGAGGTGAGTGGCTGTTTCTCTGACCACCTTGAGACCTTCTGAAGGTCAACAAGTCATAGAGGCAGTCAATCTTTCTTTCATGGTAATGCCAGAGGCTCCAAACGAATACACATAATTACCACTCATTTTTGGAGGTTGGTCTTTAAAATGTTTTTCCCATATAACAGAGTAAGTTGCACCCGAATCGACCAAAAATGTAAGAGGTTTACCAGCAACTATCAAGGTTGTTTCAGGCATTCATTTGAATGGGTCAGTGTAATACTTAGCATATGTAAGTATGACTTCAGCTTTAGGTCTCACTCTGCCTCTCCTGTTGTAGCCAGGCCCTTCTCCATGTTGCTGCTGTTGTCATTGTTGGCTTAAAGCCATGTCTTGTATGGCCTGTACCACGGTGTCAAGGCTGCTGAGTGCAGAGGAGATAATGCTTTGTATGCTGGTAGAGCTCATTGGGGTGCTGGAGTGTCAGGGAGGATATGATACGGCAGGCGATGAGGGTGGCTGATGTACACGTTGCGGTTGTTGATTCACAACTTGTTGTGGCGGTAATGGAGACGGGGATGTGATGGGTGGAACATGTGGAGGAGGCATGTGTTGAATGTGTTGAGATTCAGGATTCACCCTGTACAGATAAAGACATATAGAAGACTTTCTGGTAGTTTCTCACTTTCTTGTGTTTTAGCTTCTACCTTTGGGAGTGTTTTGCATGCTGCCTTTCTTTCCCTACTTTCTGCTTCGTTCTTCCACATCTGTAAACACTTTCTATGACTTTCTATTTCTTCCCATATGTTAACTTTAATCTTCTTTTTTTTTTCACCTTCTAATCTTTCCAACTATGCCTTGCTTAATTAATGACCCTCTTGTCGGAAAACCACATTCATCACACCATTCTTTTAAATGTTTTAAACTATCAGAGCCATATTTTGAAAGCATGAGATCAACAATGGGCCCCTGTGGTCTTTCAACTGGTTTACTCCCTTTGTTACCCATTCTTGGTAGTTTTCGTCAAACTCTTCAGTGACTTTATTACGTTTACAGTGTCAACCTCTTTATTGACCTTTTAACTGTTAAAACACAGACGTCTCTGCAAATCCAGATTCTTTTGGCAAAATCTAGGTTTAAATCCCATTTCATAAACAAATCCTAGATTTGTTAAGTTTTATGAAATCTATCGGTCAAAGCCAGTCCTCTCTAATATATTCTTTAATCTTTCACTTTTACAACAAGAGTAAAATCTTTCACTTTTCCACTAATTGTGTAAAGAACATGCAAACACATTTATCATAGAAACTTCCTCTTATCCCATGGTAAAACAGTCTATTTGATCTCAGGCTTTTAAAAAATACACACTCTTTTAACTTTGCACAATCAATGTTAAACCAATTATTTATATATCAAGTATCAATATTTCAGCTTCTCACCCGATTACATTTTTGAGGTAGGAACACAACGGGTCCTTCTGGATCTAAGTGAAGACGGTCGGGAAATTCGGCAGACCGATCCTCTCTCTCTTAAGTCTTTTTTTGTTGAGGTAGAGGTGGAAGGGATCATTCCAGAAGGCCAATTCACTCCCCAGCTGGTTTCCAGACGATCTCTCACTGGATCCTGATCCAGTTTGTTGTGGAATTCGGACGATACAAACTAAACTAAAGGGTGGTGAGAAGAAAATCTATTTTACTGAAATAAACTATGTTTTTATTAGTGTATAATCACCTGTGTGATATAATTAACTCCTTAATGTATTGACATGTATTTGTTTACCACAATTTGTAATAACTACTTCAACTACTGTGTAACTGTCTTCACGTTTTCCCTGTTTAAGTATTCGGGTTGCACTTTAATTTTGGTTCCTACCTTTAAGGTACAAGTTCATAGAGGCGGAGCTAATCTGCGGTGTCTGTGTAACACGGTTTATTTAATCGATGCACTTGGTGATCGCGGCGCCATACCGATGCAGCACAGCGTGAGTTTGCGAGTATCAAGCTAAATAAATGTAGTTTAAGACATCAGCCCCTCTAAATCACAAGCAGCCTACGAGGTATGTTTGTATAATGTTTGTGCAACTGCGTTTGAGTTGAATGTTATGTGTGTATATGAATGCTACATGTCACGTGCTACATGATTGTATGTGTTAGCTTGTGCTATGTGCTAAGTGTTAGATGTGTGCCATTTGTGTGACTTAGCGGAATTGATATATTGCTCACTTCTGTATTCTGTTTTAACCCAGTTCTCACGGGTTGACTAGGATGTTAAGGATGAAAATAAAACCCCGTATTTTAAAACATGACCTCGGCCTCGTGTTCATAACTGGAGGGAGCTACATACTCTATGTATTAGTTCACCACTGAGAAGAAGTATTATGCACTTGTAGCTAGTGTTTACTCTTCACCAAGAAGTATTATGCACTGAATGTATTCACTGGTCAGGTAAAGAAATGTCTAATGTAAACATGCTAGAGGTACGCCGCTCTTCTAGGGGGCGACTGAAGAATCCCAAGGAAGACATCAGCGCAAAGAGGCGTGGACACGCCTACGCGCCAACAAGGGGCCGACCGGACGTCGCCCCAGCCAACCAATGGTAGAGGACAATGCCCTAGGGAAAAGATATATATGCAAACTGTAAAACCTGAGCGTTACAATTCCATCGAACTGAGAGACAGACTAGCTACTTAAATGTGGACTGTGGACCAGTGAGATAGAATTGTCCACGGCTGTGTGTATTTTCTATGCTGCCATATCACTTTAATAAATGCTTTGAGATAATTAAGAAGTTTGCTGGATTGATTCAACCTTGAAACGTCTCCAACATAATGAACACAACACCTGAAACTAAGAATTGTTCCGTTTTTGTTTGCTTAGAACAGGGCAGTGGCGGGCCGTGCATTTCCCACCTAGGCCTTCAGTGATGTCCTACACAGTCCTACCTGAATTATTCCACTTATTAATACCATCATTATGACACCATGGCTCTAGAAACTATACATTTAGACAGAAACGCAGTATAACCGGGCGTTGCATCACCTTAACATAGTCAAGTACAACAGAGTTATATTAATATTTCCAAAGCATTTATGATCAATAATTCCGCATTTCCCTATTTTTGTTCACCCTTTCGTTGTGGAGCTCAGTTTCCCTGCGCACTTGTTCGTTGAGCTGTAGATCCACTCGGGTGTCTCAAAGGTTTTCAAAAGCACCGTTGCTTGTAAGTGCCCAGCCGTGCTTTGGTGTCTCGTTGCTGCCTTGGTTAGACAACTCAAGTTTCCAAACCCTGTGTGGCTCCAAACACCAAATTGATCAGTTGTAAATAGCAGGCATTCCCAGCAGTACAATTTGCAGTGCCTGTCGGAGGCTGTGAGCCGGGGGTACCGCTCGTAGTTAGTGATTTGAAAGTGGCGGACAAACCCTGTGATAGTCTCTCTAGCATCGGGGTTGGCTGTTCTCTTCTCACGATGTCTATCTTTTCTTGAAAAGTTCGTCTTGAAAATGGTGTAATTATATCTGCGACCAAATCGATCTCTTGTCCTCCTTCAGCCATTGTGGGTTGAAAAAAAACAGCTTGTAGAAATCTAAATTGGCTCGTTCAAGTTCAGTTTGCTAGCTCTGCATAGCGCTGCCTCTCAATAGTGCGTATCCAATCAAAAGTCGTTGCCATGTTAACGTTATCGTACGCCTGCTAGCTGGCCCCGGTGTCGCCAACTCGAAATCTGATTGGTTAACGCCACAGTTTTGTCTCCGTTCACTTTAACTACAGGCGCCCGCACTGTTGATTCTGAAGGCCTAAGGGCAGATTTCTTGGACCCTGGCAACACATGATTGCTGAAATATGATTGGATAAAAGCTCTAACATAAAGGCCAGACCTCCAAATCTCGATCTGAGGCTGGAAGCAGCGCAACCCAGAGGAAAGCTATGAAATGAAGAGAATAGACTATGGGGAATAATTTAATACATATTTGTGGAAAAAATATATCAAAATTAAATTTATATTCTGATGTTTAGGCCAGCAGAGAAGGCCTTGTTGGCCCTGACGGCCCGCCACTGGAACAGGGGTCACCAACCTTTTTGAAACTGAGAGCTACTTCAAGGGTACTGAGTAATACGAAGGGCTACTTGTTTGATACAAACTTCTTGAATAACATAGTTGCACTGATCACATATTAATGTTAATTATTCCCCACAATGAGTATTATCAATGATTTGCCATGGTAGGAAACATATATTTAAAGATTATTTATTTATGTTCTCATAATGTTCAAAATCACACCAGTTATATTTGTGTGCAAAGTATCAATTCTGTAACATATTATCGGAAATCATTAACCGTCACTTCTTGAAATCATATCCTGTGCACTAACCACAAACTGTAACATCGGAGAGTGGAGATGACATCGGAACCATTCTTCTTGTCTTTGAACAGTGTTTTCAATAACCATCATTGCACCTTTCAAGACCTCTCCGTCCAAAAATGCTTTCTTGTCCTTTATTTAAAGATGTGCAGTTCTAAATAAAGCTTCCGTTGCATCAGAGATGAGGCCGACAATAGCAGAGAACTTCTGCAGGTGACACTTTGCTGTGTTGTGGGTGAAGTCTGCAGTGTAGAGGGTGAAGAGAAGTGGTGCCAGAACCGTTCCTTGGGGGGCCCCCGTGCTGCAGACAATCGTGTCCGAGTGACACTCCCGGGTCCTCACGTACTGTGGATGGTTGGTGAGGTAGTCCAGAATCCAGCTGGGAAGGTGATGATCCACCCCCGAGTACTCCAGCTTGTCCCCCAGCAGCCTGGGTTGAATGGTGTTGAAGGCACTGGAGAAATCAAAGAAGATGATTCTCATAGTGCCCCCAGCCTTCTCCAGGTGAGAGAGGGATCTCTGCATCAGGTATGACTGCATGACAGCGTCATCCACCCCGATGCCAGGTTGGTGTTAGTGTAAGTTAGTTAGTTTGCTTCTCACAGTTAGCTACCGTTCGTATTTGTATAGTATTTTTGATCATTTTGATAACCACATCAGTGTCTCTAATTAGTGAGATTAGCCAGTCAGCTAGCCAGGCTTTTTAAAATGAAGAAAATCCATGTCAAGTTTATGAGGAGGGCAGCGCTCTACCAAGTTTTGCTCTTTTGTCCCTCTTTGCTCTTCATCCCGGATAATGCTGAGTATAGGGCAGAGTGGGAAGTTAACATTTGAAGAGCTATAGCGACCTCACGTTAGCTAAGTTGTGAAAATGGTGCTGTGGCAGTGGGGTGTGGTTAGGGCCCAGGCTGAGGTTTATATTTTTCATTATTATATATTTCAGGCTGAGAGAAGATAATTTTCAGCTAAATTAAATCTATTCAATTAAAATTGATTGACAGAAGTACGTATCAAGGAAAATGACAACATCTGCAAGTCGGACATTACTACCAAGATGGCGACAGCCAGAGCATCAGTTTCATGCAAATAACTAAATTTGAACTCTACTCAAGTGAAAGGACTAATACCACACTGAAATACTCCGTTACAAGTAAAAGTCCTGCATTGAAAATGTTACTTTATTCAAAGATTTACTTTAAGTACTAAAAGTACAGGTACTCAATGCAGAACATTTTCAGTCTCAGCTGTATTTATAACAAAACATATGTTTTAAACACTTTGTCGTCTTTTGTGTGTTCATTTGTAAAGTAACTCAGCTGTCAGATAAATGTAGTGAATTAAAAAGTACAATAGTTACCTGTTAGAAAGTGGCACAAAAAGAAAAGACTCAAGTAAAGTACTTGTACCTCAGTAGTTCAGTGCTTAAGTACTTAATGTTTGAAACCGATATCAGATTTCCTCAAACTGCCGATCTCCATCTCAAATGCAAAGACTCATATTTCGGTTTGTGCAGCGATCTTTATTATGACAAAAATATGAAAACTAATGTACAGAGCAGCATCGTTGCATATCATTAAATATGATTAAACATGTTCACAGAGGTCGTTATGACGGAGCAGGCAGCAGTAAATAAGTCTCTCAGTGAGTGTGAGCCGGTGATGAACAGATGAATGTGTGCTGAGTTTCGGGGGAGCAGCTTGTGGATATCCAGCTTCTGGGGTTTTCAACCAGCACACAGTCCGAGCCGACGTCGGACTCAGCGCGGCCCGCCGGCGCCCCCCTCAGTCTGGAGAAGGACACCGACCGACCGTCAGCCCACATCCAGCGACCTGAACCTCCAGACAGACCTGAGAAACATCAATTACTAATCAGGATTCAGCCCTGACAAACTCTGGGTCTCATGCAAAAACACTTTTGTATTCTTATGCTAAATCTGTTTACGTCACATTCACAAAACTCTCTTAATTGCACAAATTTAAATCTCTCATTTTCAGCCTGATGAACGTCACCTGCACATGAGGAGATGTGCACAACAATTACAGTGAAGTAGTTGTTGGTAAATACATTCTTAGATCTCAGGCTTTCTCCAAATGTGCTCATGTAGATATATATAAAAAATACATATAAAGAGAAGTCACCAAGTGGAGCATAATCTAGTTAGAATTTAAAGGTGAAGTGCAGCATCTGTCAACGACGTGTCATCAGAGCAGAGCTGCACTGTGACGGAAATTTTTTAAAGCGTTTGACATGCTGATAAACAAAACAAAGATCTCCATGATTAATATGAGAGGAGGTCATGTGACAGACACAGAGATATTTGACAAATGAATATTATATCCTACAGTGGGTGATGTTACACTGTCAGCTGTTGTAACCGAGGATGATACTGGACTGAGAAAAAATCTTTCAGTTAACTGGCAGCCATGATGATAATGCTAATATGGAGAACAGAACACTCATTTTGCATTAAGTTTGTCTGAGTTATTCCATTTCAGTACATTTTCTGTATCATATTTATACTTCTTAGTAAGAGAACATTTTTGAATGCGACAAATTCTCTATAATCCCTCATATGAAAAACAAATCTGTGTGTACGAATGGTTTTTGCATGATAAAATAGGGACATGTATGATTACATGTTGTAACTGTCACTAGGCGTTCAAGCATGTTGTGATGAAAGCAGCCTCTTACCGATCCAAAATGGCTTCCTCCCTGCAAACTTCCAGAGCCAGGTCATGTCTCTTCTGGAGCGCACGCTGGTCAGGCTGCTGTTGAACCTGAGTCAAACACAGCTGAGTTCACACATACAGTATATCTCAAAAGTGAGTACACCCTTTAGATTTTTGCAAATATTCTGTTATATCCTTTCAGGGGATAACATTATCCTACTGAAACTTTGATATAACTTAAAGTAGTCAGTGTGCTGCTTGAATAACAGTATAGATTTATTGTCCTTTGAAAATTACTCAGTACACAGCTGTTAATGTCTAAACAGCTGGCAACAAAAGTGAGTACACCCCATAGTGAACATGTCCTAATTGTGCCCAATGATGTTGTTTTCCCGCCCTGGTGTCATGTGACTCGTTAGTGTTACAAGGATTCAGGTGTAAATGATAAGCAGGGCTGTTAAATTTGGTGTTTTGGGCACAATTCTCTCTGAATGCTGGACAACATGGCACCTCATGGCAAGGAACTCTCTGAGCGGCTGAAAAAAAGGATTATTGCGCTTCACAAAGATGGCCTTGGCTATAAGAAGATTGCCAACACCATGAAAATGAGTTGCAGCACAGTGGCTAAGATCATACAGCGGTTTTCCAGGACAGGTTCCACTCGGAACAGGCCTCGCCAGGGTCGACCAAAGAAGTTGAGTCCACGTGCTCAGCGTCATATCCAGAGGTTGGTTTCCAAAAATAGACGTGCGAGTGCTTCCAGCATTGCTGCAGAGGTTGCAGAAGTGGGATGTCAGCCTGTCAGTGCCCAGACCATACGCCGCACACTGCATCAAATCGGTTTGTATGGCCGTCTCCCTGAAACCGATGCATAAGAAAGCCCGCAAACAGTTTGCTGAAGACAATGAATCCAAGAACATGAGTTACTGGAACCATGTCCTGTGGTCTGATGAGACCAAAATAAACCTGTTTGGGTCAGATGGTGTCCGGCGTGTGTGGCGGCACCCTGGTGAGGAGTACCAAGACAAATGTGTTTTGCCTACAGTCAAGCATGGTGGTGGCAGCATCATGGTCTGGGGCTGCATGAGTGCTGCCGGCACTGGGGAGCTGCATTTCATTGAGGGACACATGAATTCCAATATATACTGTGACATCCTGCAGCAGAGCATGATCCCCTCTCTTCGGAAACTGGGCCGTAGGGCAGTTTTCCAACATGATAATGACCCTAAACACACCTCCAAGATGACAACGGCCTTGCTGAAGAAGCTGAAGGTTAAGGTGATGGACTGGCCAAGTATGTCTCCAGACCTAAACCCAATTGAGCACATGTGGGGCATCCTCAAGAGGAAGGTGGAGGAGTGCAAGGTGTCCAACATCCGTGCGCTCCGTGATGTCGTCGTGGAGGAGTGGAAGAAGATTCCAGAAGCAACCTGTGCAGCTCTGGTGAATTCCATGCCCAGGAGGGTTAAAGCAGTGCTAGATAACAATGGTGGTCACACAAAATATTGACACTTTGGGCACAATTTAGACATGTTCACTATGGGGTGTACTCACTTTTGTTGCCAGCTGTTTAGACATTAACAGCTGTGTACTGAGTAATTTTCAAAGGACAATAAATCTATACTGTTATTCAAGCAGCACACTGACTACTTTAAGTTATATCAAAGTTTCAGTAGGATAATGTTATCCCCTGAAAGGATATAACAGAATATTTGCAAAAATCTAAAGGGTGTACTCACTATTGAGATATACTGTACAAATACAACTAAAGTAAACTGAAACATGATGCATGTACAGGCCCTTAAACTCAGGTTTAGACTAAAACTATACCAACAATAAACTTTAGAACAGATTACACAGTTTTACAAACAGTTGGGCAACTTTTTATTTGATTGGCCGGGTGAAATGTGTAATGTTAGTAAATCCCATCTGATCATTAAAATAAAGACTTTTTTCTTTTATTGTAACGTTACCCAAAAGAGAAAAAGAAGAAGAAGTTAAACACACAATATGTCGTTTTCTGCTACTAGGGGTCGTCTCAATCGAAACAATAACAAAAGACTGAGGTTGGTGGCGTCGTGAAGTAGCGTGGGATCATGGGAGTTGTTGTATTTACAAACCAGGGCTTATTTTAATGTTGAGAAAGAAACCTGTGGAGAAATGCCGTACCCACCTAATTGACATATTTATTTACATCAAATTATACTCAAGTATTCAATCCATTAAGAAACATTCAACAAATAAGTTTAGATCGAAGTGGGAGAAAGAATGTGGAGCTGGCGTCTCACAGGAAGAATGGTTGAATATGTGCACAGTACTTCTACCAGTTCAGGGAAGTTCTGTTGGCGGAATTCTATTAGATATCTTATAACCCCAAATTAAAAAGTGTACAGACACACTGGCAGGAGGTAATAAGTGCAATATAGAACATTTTTGGTGACAGAATTTTTCTTTCTCTTTGGGCAATATTGGGGCTTATTTAATGGAGGAAGACAAATATGTATTAAATATATTATGAGCAGCCAGCAAGATTGTGACTAATATTTAAAGTATGGAGATAAACACTTTTTCACAAAATCTAAGGTTGATACATTTTTGAAAAAATTAGAAAAATGTATTTTGTGACCCGATAAGATAATCTGTTACTGTATGAACTGACAAGTATTTTTCATTGTTCTATTATTTTTGGTTGTATTTCAATGCTTCTTTGAATTTATAAACCAGTAAAAAAAGTATCTACAAAAGTCTATTGTACAAATGTGACTTGAAACTGGATAAAAAGTTAACCTAATGGTTAATACTGATTACATGTTACATATTAGTGAGAACCATCACCTTATTGTGGTGGAGAGGTTCGTGTGTCCCTATGAACCTGAGAGCTGTGTTGTCTGGAGCCTAGTGCTCCTGGTAGGGTCTCCCAAGGCAAATTGGTCCCAGGCGAGGGGCCAGAATAAGAATGGTTCAAAAACGACTTCATGAAAAAAAGGGAAAGGAAAGAAAGAGATCCTGCCCGGAGGAAGCCCGGGGCCCCCGTCTGGAGCCAGGCCCAGAGGGAGGGCCCGACAGCGAGCGCCTGGTGGCCGGGTTTGCCACGGAGCCCGGTCGGGCACAGCCCGAAGAAGCTACGTGGTGCCTCCCATCCATCCATCCTGTGGGCCCACCACTCATGGGAAAAACCGCTGGGGTCGGGTGCGCTGTCACACGGGTGGCAGTGATGGTCAGGGACCTCAACGGACCAGACCCGGGCAGCAGAGGCTGGCTCTGGGGACGTGGAACGTCACCTCTCTGTGGGGGAAGGAGCCGGAACTAGTGCGGGAGGTGGATCGCTACCAGTTGGATCTGGTGGGGCTTACCTCCACGCAAAGTCTTGGCTCTGGAACCGTACTCCTGGATAGGGGTTGGACTTCTCCGGAGTTGCCCAAGGTGTGAGGCGTCGGGCCGGGGTAGGGAAATTCACTAGCCCCCGGCTGAGCGGCGCTACGTTGGAGTTTACCCCGGTGGACGAGAGGGTCGCCTCCCTACGCCTTCGGGTTATGGGGGGGGAAACTCTGACTGTTGTTTGTGCCTATGCCCCAAACCGCAGTTCTGAGTATTCGGCCTTCTTAGAGACCCTGAATGGAGCCCTGCAGGGGGCTCCAGTAGATGACTCCATAGTCTTGCTGGGAGACTTCAACGCACACGTGGGAAACGATGGAGACACCTGGAGAGGCGTGATTGGGAGGAAGGGCCTCCCTGATCTAAACCCGAACAGTCGTTTGTTGTTGGACTTCTGTGCTAGTCATGGAATGGCCATAACAAACACCATGTTTCAAACATAAGGATGCTCATAAGTGCACGTGGTACCAGAGCATCCTAGGCCAAAGGTCAATTATCGATTTTGTAATCGTATCATCTGATCTGAGGCCGCATGTTTTGGACACTCGGGTGAAGAGAGGGGCGGAGCTGTCGACTGATCACCATCTGGTGGTGAGTTGGATCAAGGGGTGGGGGAAGACTCTGGACAGACCTGGTAAACCCAAACGGGTAGTGCGGGTGAACTGGGAACGTCTGGAGGAAGCCCCTGTCCTGGGGATCTTTAACTCACACCTCCGGCGGAGCTTTTCAGGCATCCCTGTGAAGGTTGGGGGCATTGAACCTGAGTGGACGATGTTCAAAACCTCTATTGCTGAAGCTGCGGTGATGAGCTGTGGTCTCAAGGTCTTAGGTGCCTCAAGGGGCGGTAACCCTCGAACACCGTGGTGGACCCCGGTGCTCAGGGAAGCCGTCCGACTGAAGAAGGAGTCGTTCCGGGTTATGTTATCCGGGAGGACTCCGGAAACAGTTGCAGGGTATCGAAGGACTAGAAGGGCGGCAGCTTCTGCCGTGTCAGAGCCAAAGCAGCGGGTGTGGGAGAAGTTCGGAGAAGCTATGGAGAAGGACTTTCGGTCGGCACCAAGGTGCTTCTGGAAAACCATCCGGCACCTCAGGAGGGGGAAGCGAGGAACCATCCAAGCTGTGTACATCAAGGGTGGGACCCTGCTGACTTCAACTGAAGTTATCGGCCGGTGGAAGGAGCACTTTGAGGAACTCCTGAATCCGACTAACTCTGTGGTAGAGGCAGAGCTGGAAGCTGATGCGGGATCATCGTCAATTTCCCTGATGGAAGTCACTGAGGTAGTCAAACAACTCCACAGTGGCAAAGCCGCAGGGGTTTATGAGATCCGTCCTGAAATGCCTAAGGCTTTGGGTGTTGAGGGGCTGTCTTGGTTGACACGCCTCGTCAACATTGCATGGAAGTCTGGGACAGTGCCTAGGGGTTGGCAGACCGGGGTGGTGGTTCCCCTATTTAAAAAGGGGGACCAGAGAGTGTGTGCCAACTACAGGGGTATCACACTTCTCAGCCTCCCTGGTAAAGTGTACTCCAAGGTACTGGAAAGGAGGGTTCGGCCGGTAGTCGAACCTCTGATTGAAGAGGAACAATGCAGATTCTGTCCTGGTCGTGGAACAACAGACCAACTCTTTACTCTTGCAAGGATCCTGGAGGGGGCCTGGGAGTACGCCCATCCGGTCTACATGTGTTTTGTGGATCTGGAGAAGGCGCATGACCGGGTCCCCCGGGTGATACTGTGGGAGGTGCTGCGGGAGTATGGGGTGAGGGGGTCACTTTTGAGGGCCATCCAATCCCTGTACGCCCAAAGCGAGAGTTGTGTCCGGATACTCGGCAGTAAGTCGGACTCGTTTCCAGTGGATGTTGGCCTCCGCCAGGGCTGTGCTTTATCACCAATCCTGTTCATGATTTTCATGGATCGAGGCGTAGTCGTGGAGGAGAGGGGTTGCAGTTCGGTGACCTGAAGATCTCATCGCTGCTCTTTGCAGATGATGTGGTCCTTATGGCATCATCGGTCTGTGACCTTCAACAGTCACTGGATCGGTTCGCAGCCGAGTGTCCAGCGGTTGGGATGAGGATCAGCACCTCTAAATCTGAGGCCATGGCTCTCAGCAGGAAACCGGTGGATTGCCTACTCCGGGTAGGGAATGAGCCATTACCCCAAGTGAAGGAGTTCAAGTACCTCGGGGTCTTGTTCGCGAGTGAGGGGACGATGGCGCGAGAGATTGGCCGGAGAATCGGAGCAGCGGGGGCGATATTACAGTCACTTTACTGCACCGTTGTGACAAAAAAAGAGCTGAGCCAGAAGGCAAAGCTCTCAATATACCGGTCGATCTTCGTTCCTGCCCTCACCTATGGTCATGAAGGCTGGGTCGTGACCGAAAGAACGAGATCACGGGTACAAGCGGCCGAAATGGGTTTTCTCAGACGGGTGGCTGGCCCTTAGAGATAGGGTGAGAAGCTCAGCCACCCGTGAGAGACTCGGAGTAGAGCCGCTGCTCCTTTACGTTGAAAGGAGCCAGTTGAGGTGGTTCGGGCATCTAGTAAGGATGCCACCTGGGCGCCTCCCTAGGGAGGTGTTCCAGGCACGTCCAGCTGGGAGGAGACCCCAGGGAAGACCCAGGACTCGGTGGAGAGATTATATCTCCTCACTGGCCTGGGAACGCCTCAGGATCCCCCAGTCGGAGCTGGAGGATGTGGCCTGGAGAAGGGAAGATTGGGGTTCCTTACTGGAGCTGCTGCCCCCGCGACCCGATCCCGGATAAGCGGTAGACGATGGATGGATGGATATTAGTGAGGTAAAGTACTGAGTGAGTACTGAGTAAAGTACTTTTGACTTGTACTGTGTATGAAATGACTATGTGAAAGCACAATGTTCAGCTCCCCTCAGCTCTACAGAGCTTTATAGTGACTTTCAGCTCATTTTCTATCTGTCAATCAATTTGCTTCTGCTCAAAACAACTTATTGCAGGTTTAATGCAATTGGTTTGGAAGTGAAGACACAGTACTCTCCCTGTGTGGGTCACGTTAAATCCTGGGCTCACTCAATATATTCAAAGATATGAAATGGTTTAGATTCTCATCATTTCTACAGGTTAAAAGATAAACATTGTAACGATGTCAACATGTTCACAGATCTCTAAACTTCAATTGGTGAGTAAAATGTTATTATGGCAAATAGAAAATGATGAGTAAATCTGAGGTTATCCTTTAAGTTCAGGGATAAAGCCACAATGAAACAAAAATAACAACAATAAAAGTGTGTTTTCGTGTTATTTACAGCAGTGAGCAGCTTCTCTCGGCGCTGGCCCAGCTGGCCACAGACGAGCTGACGATGTAACAGCGTCTCCTGTAGTGAGTCCAACCGTCAGGACACGAGCTGCTGACTGACTTCCCTGTCTGAAGAGACCAACAGAGAATTCTGACAAGAAACATTTTAATACTGAACAACCAGCTGTCCAAACCACACCTCCGACTTCTGTTCAAACTAAATAAGTCAAGTCAGCCTGGGAGAGGAAGTGTCTGGACTTCACTTTAGTTTACAGCCTTCATGCAGTTAGTTTAATAGTAAAAATACTTTTTCTATTTTTACTTTTAAGTAAAAGTACGAAAGTATTAACATCAAAATATACTTACTGTTTTAAAAGTAAAAGTACTCATTATGCAGAATGGCATTTGGATTCTAATTATTGATGCATCACTTTAATGTTGCAGCTGGTAAAGGTCGAGTTAATTTCAAATCAATGTATATACTGCTGGCTAGTTCATATCTATAATTATACATCGTGATTTACTAGTTGATTATATGTTGTATTAAAAATCTGAATCCACAAAGTAACTAAAGCTTTAAAATAAAAGTACAATATTTTCCTCTGAGATGCAGATGACTAAAAGTAAAAAGTAGCAAAAAGGATGATTGTAGATGTAGTTCACCAGTTATATAAGATAAGATGTGTGTGATAAGAACAGATGTCTTTGGGGTTGATGCTTCACAAAGAAATGTAAAAACTGTCAACACATTTGACAGCATGAAAGTGGAAGTTACTGCACTGAATGAACTGTGTGTTTGTACCTTACGCTGGCGGAGCTCTGGGTGGTGTCTGGGGTCTGGATGATCCATCTGAGGAGGGTCCTGCAGGAGGCTACTGTCAGGCGACCAGCTCCACCCGGCATCGCCCGGCTTCAGCTCCTCCACCCGGAGAGGAGTCAGACTGTGGAACTGATGGAGGAGGAGACGTTGACACAGAGTGTGTGTGTGTGTGTGTGTGTGTGTGTGTGTGTGTGTGTGTGTGTGTGTGTGTGTGTGTGTGTGTGTGTGTGTATATAGATAAACTGTGAGTCTTACCGTCCAGACCTTCTCCTCAGACCTCCTCTCCCCTGACAGATGGACCTGAACATCAGCAGAAGAGTCAAATAGTAAAATATCAGCTTTGCACAGAAGATTCACACTGACACATATAACACTTTCAAGTATATGTAAACAATTCAGCATGCAGACTACATTGCTACATGTCACTGCTGCCCCACTGAAACAGATGATGCTTCAGCCACACAGAAAACAAAATACAGAAATGTAAGAAACACAAGCAGTGAGATGATCAGACTATAACATTAACATTTTTAATGATCTGAAATCATCCTTTAATAAGTATAAGAGAGGGTTTTCTGGCACCAACAACTGGTATAAACACTTACCTTCAATCCTTCATGTCTGACCCTGTGCCCGGTGCTCCCGGCGCCTGTCCCTGGCAGCTGCCTGCTCTGGTAGTGGCTGTGGCTGTAGCTGCTGGGGGCTGCCTGGTCCTGTGGTTCCCCCTCTCCATAGTCCAGGTAGGGCCGGCGGTTTGGGACGTCTCCTCGGGGAGGGTGAGGCTGGTTCTCCCACAGCAGCTCCGCCTCGATGTCAGTGACGGGGTCCTCCTCCTCCTCCGGTCTGGGAGGGTCAGGGAGGCGAGGAGGTGGAGGTGGGAGTTGCTTCTCGTCCTCCTCCACCATCAGGTCGTCTGGATCACACCTTCCTGATAGACAGCAGAGAGGGTACTTTATTTTTTCTTAAATGTTTTAATAGCGAAACTTTCTCTAAAATACCACAAAATCTCTGCACTCATCTTTAATGTAAAGCTTAGATAATGCATGTGGTGCACAGGAGATAAGTCTCATAAAAAGAAGTTTCACAAAGACATTTTCCCCCTAAAGAAGCCGTCTTCACTCCCAGAACACTTTCAGACAAAACTTAAAACTGGCACGTAATTAACTAGACATCATCATCCCTGTCCTAATCCAAACATAAAGATCCAGAATATGTATTAAGAAACATGAAAAACAAAACGACCAACATCAATATTAAGCAAACTAAGGGGATGATAAGAATTACAAAAAGTGGGGTCTTGTTTTCAGAACTGTATACAGACAGGTTTGTAGGAGAAAACCTGCTCCAGATAATGTTTTACCTCCTCTGGGGTCGATGATCTCGACACTAGCGGAGATCCTCTGTCCTAGGACGCCATTTTTGGGGTTTTTCAGGGTGACAGTGAAGGTCTCGTGGTTTTCCTCAAGACCGTCATCTATCAGGTGAATGTTCCAGGTTTTCAAACTGACTCCTAAACAGAAAATTAGAAAATCACCATCATACTGATTTTTTAGAGTGTAACCAGAGCTGCTAAATTATTACAAAATATAAAAGTGAATTGACTTAAATTTGCAGAATTTATCCAATGAGTTCTACAAAAATCCCTCTGCCAATCTGAAGTTCTCTGATTGGATGTTTCTTACAGCAAAGCTTTCTGGGACTTGAAGCAGAATCTTTCTTTTTGAATTGTTTGTACCACTGATTAAACCAGGAGAGTTTCTTGTCCATCATAGTTTTAAAATAATTGAGCAGAGAGTCCCCCTGACAGTGTCGAGGTTAAATGAAGCAGCGTAGACCTGAACAGAGTCACACCTGGGTCAAACTGGATGAGACTGGCTGTGCTGTGAGTGAAATCTCTGCCGGGTTTGGCCGATCCTTCCTCCACCTGCACAAACAAACACTGGGCACTGACACATTCACTTGATAATGAAACAGCACAACAACTAACAATAACTCTGCAGCAGCAGCAGCTCACAGAGTCTGGATAAAGTAGTCACACGCGTACCTGGATGGCAACGTACGCCGGGTCGATGCTCTTCCCGCTGCGTTGGATCTGGATCTGAAGCGTCCCCGCTGTCTCGCAGGTTCTGTAGCAGGTCGCAGACAACTCCACCCGGGACCAGGACAGCTCCAGTCTGCAGGAGACACTCAGCTGAATGCTTCATACACTCAGACACAACACACACTGCTGTATGTGACACATGACGTTTGGATGTACTTAGAATTACGATTGTAAAAGTATAAATAAAAATATACTGTATTGATTCCTGAGGGGAAATTCATGAGCTATCTATCAGATAAAGAACACAAAGTAATGAAAATAAGCTCCACCTTTACCAGCTGCAACAATAAAGTGATGAACACAATAAGGCATCAATAATTAGAAACCAATAATATAATATATATATTGTGAAAATAATTTTGCATAATGAGTATTTTTACTTGTGGTACGGTATATATTATAAGTATATTTTGATGCGAATACTCTTACAAATTTTTTGAATATAGATATAAAGAGTACTTCTATAACATTTGTGTTATTAAAGCTGGTCGACACTGACTGGACCAGGTTCCTTCTAATAATAGATAGTTTTGGACTCATGTATACAGTCCGATCCTCTCCTCCTACAAACATACATTTCAGGCAGCATGGTGTTTCCTGCCGGGTCGGTGAGGCGGAACTGGAAGCTGTCGGCCGTCACCTCCATGTCGGCCGGGAGGACGAACACCACAGCACGCTGGTCAACGTCCCGCTGGGTGAAACGACCCTTGATGTAAGCTCCTGGCAGGACAGGAAATGTCAATCCAACGGAACATATGCATCTGTATCTTGTACATCTATCACCACAGCTGTAAACTAACAGATAGCCCACCTGTGAGAGTGTTCTCCAGGTAGCCGAAGTGCGGCGGCCTGGTGATGGAGAACTCCAGCTCCTCCGTTGGGCTGTCGGGGTCGGAGGCCTTAAGGTGTTTGGAGGTGATGAAGATGCCGTAACGTCCACCGCCCAGATCCACTACGGTGCTGGGACTCTGCCTGGTGGACAGACTGGGAGGCAACCTGTCCACCCGATCCACCTGCACACAGCGGGAGACTTTTATTAAAAAAAAAAAAAACATTGATTCAGTGCAGGAAAAACGGAGGAGATCTGACAGTCTGTGTGGATAATTTGTTTTTTTAGTTATATTTGTTAGGAGGATTGGAGGATTACGTATAAAAGATATGGGGACAAAAGTTTAACTGTAGGAAGTCTCAGAGAGAGAAGTAACTAAATATATTTACTGTGGACCTGCACTTCAATTCAGAGGTTCTGGGACTCTACATTTATTTGACAGAAGAAGTGAGTGGTTACTATGCAGATTAGGTTATTTTTTTATCTGTGTTTGTCTTATGTATTAATTAGTTTTTGTTGTATTTATATATCACCTTTCATACAAGAAACAATTGGAAAGTTGTTGAAAAGAAGCAGAAAGTATCCAAACATTTTAAATATATCACTAAAGATGTTCATGTTCCTGTCATTGGGTCCACCACAGACAGAGGGAGACTGACAAAATAAAAAGCGCCCTCTGCTGGACGTTTGGTAACAGGAAATCAAAGATCACTTTGAGAGTCGATGGAGCCTGACAGAGATGCAGTTCAGTGTTTCCGCCACTTGATGTCGCTCCTGTCCTGTGTAACAATCAACTGAGTGAAGAGAGAAACACGCAACCTCCAAACTATTAAACGTGCTTCTTACATGTGATTTTATGTTTCTATCCTTCTTTCTCTTTCTTTGGTTGCTGGTTTATTGTACTTTTCCTCCAATTCCTGTTCTTTTAAACAATTTGTGAAAAAAAAAGAAAGTATAAAAAGACAATTATTTTGAGTGAGTTTTTTATAAAGCAAAAATGCCAAATACTTTTTGATTGAAAACGAAATATTCAGATTCTTTACTGAAGTAAAAGTACTTATACCACACTGTACAAATATGTTACAAGTCCTGCATTGAAAAGTAAAAAGTAAAAAGTATCATCAGGACAATGTACTTCATTAAAATCATCAAATCTTCACATATGTGAAGCTGGAAACATGAAATATGTTTACATTGAAAAAATTACTTCAACCATCAAAATATCTGCCAATTAAAATCAAGATCACTTTATTTATCCCTTGGTAAATTTGTCTTGGGCATAAAGGCGGCTACATAAGAACACATACAATTACACGTGCAATTTTCTTAGCCTGTTTAGTCTTCTCAAAGAGCATTTGGCATTTTAAAAAGTAAGGTTTTAGTGAAAATGCATGTGTTTGGGAAGTATAAACGATACTTGGATTACGAGTTGTGTGAGAGTTTGTAAACAGATGTTTTGATAAAGTTTTGATGTTGTTAAATGACCCACATTTACTTCAGTTCATCAACACTCTTCTCCTTTTTTGAATCTTCGTTCACCGTGGAGGCAAGAAAGTTTTCTTCATGAATTCAAGGTAACACAGGGAGAGTAATTCATATATGAATATGGTCATTCTGAGCTTGAAGTATTCCTTTAAGTACAGTACTTGAGTAGTGTTTCTTTAACAACCAACACAAAGGTTCTTCTACTTCAATTAAGGTTTTTGCACTTACAGCAGTTTAATGTCAGTGTTATGAAAGGCAGAAATAACCTGATTTCTATTTCTGATTTTAGTGACTTTCATCTCCACAGTGATGACCTGTGTGTGTGTGTGTGTGTGTGTGTGTGTGTGTGTGTGTGTGTGTGTGTGTGTGTGTGTAACATATTCATGAAGCCTTTATAAAATGACCTCACACACAAATTTACACAAACATTTCTTCACACACATAATCACAAAAAGAAAAAAATGGTCACATACTTTACATTTCACACACGCACACACCAATCACAAACTACCTCCAGTCTCTTAGAGGCTCAGGACAGTCGTTGTGGCCAGCGTGTTAGCCACCTGGCTGCCTCTGTGTGTGTGTGTGTGTGTGTGTGTGTGTGTGTGTGTGTGTGTGTGTGTGTGTGTGTGTGTGTGCATCTCTGAGCAGGTAGCGTTCTTTGGGGGGGGGGGGGTTTGGCTCACCTACTACTCTCTGCTTCAAATATTTATCTGTGTACTTCGGTCCACCTGAGAGTTGACAGCAGCTTCCAACAACAAGCATCAGGCTCGATGGGACACTTACTCATGTACTTCAGTACAAATTTGAGGTACTTGTACTTTACTTGAGTATTTCCATGTTAGGCATCTTTATACTTTTTCTCCACTACATCTCAGAGGGACTTTTTACTCCACTACATTTATCTCACAGCTTTAGGTACTTTACAGATTACATCCCCTTACGGTCCAGTGAAAACCTTGTATCTCCAGATGTGTTGATTTTAAATGTTTGTGATAAACTGAAGAATGAAGTGTTTCTTTATGTGTTGAGAAAATTGAAAATCCTCTTGGATCAGCTGGAAAATGCATCTCAAAAAGCTGAAAACAGGCTGTTTTTCTGAGAAACTCATGAAAAGTTGACTTTAGAGACACGTGGTTCTCACAGGACAGAGACACTACAAGCATGTGATGATCTTATAGAATAAGATGCATCGCTGTAGATTAAACTACCCAACAGTATAAAATAAGTTACAATTGGTACAACCTTAAACATCTACTGAAGGAAAATGCAACACATCCATTAATGCAGCAATAATATTAATCCAAAATCATCATATATAATAATAAAACACTGACAGGGAGGATTTCACTACTACTTTTTACACTTTTCTCTTTCTGAAATGTTTTTTTTTTTCCATTTCATTCATTGTATTGTTTTTACATCCTCTTTGCTCATGTCCTTTGGGCTCATTCTTTATTTATCTGACTTCTCTAGTTGTATTTACTTTTAATACTTTGAGTACAATTTGTTGATGATAGTTTGACCTAAGTAAGGTTTTGAATGCAGGACTTTTACTTGTAGTATTTTCACAGTGTGGTCTTTGTACTTTTACTTCAGTAAAGGATACTTAGCACACAACAGTCTGAGTTCTGTGTGGAAGAAATATAAGATATTTTTTTGTGTGTGCTGCTCACCTGTATATTAAAGACAGCAGGCTCCTCTCTCAGCTGTCCAAACTCCAGGTATCCTCTGTTGTTCCCGTCAGTCGGCAGGAAGTAGAGCCTGTCAATGTCCGCCGGGCTGCCTGGGTCGTGTCGGTAAACCAGGTTCAGCTCGTCCACGTCCATTTGGGTGAACTTCGGCGGCGGAGACAGCGGGACTCCTCTCAGCAGCAGTTTGCCATAGCGTGGCAGCTGCGTGATGACGAAGCTCAGGTTGGCGGCGGCGGTGTCAGGGTCGGTGAGCTGCAGCTGGTCGGAGGTGACGGTCGCTGTGGAGCTGTCCTGCAGCCGGAGGCCCGTGTTGTGGTGGAGAGTCGGTGGGATGCGGTCGCCGTGCTCGATGGTGAAGTGGAGGGTGCCGCTGCGGGACGAGTCTCCGTTGGTGACGACAAAACTGTGAAGTCAAAAGTTCATGAAGCAGATCTGAGAATAAACATCATTAAGTTGGAGTGTAAAGCCTTTAATGTGTTGTATATAATTACTTTACAATTCACACCACTAATAGGAATTGAATATAAATCTATTGCTGTAGCAGCGTCCAATCAGAAGGAATCTTTTCCTTCCACAAATCAAATCCTGATTCATAATTTGTGACATAAAGGCCAAAAATAACAGTTTAAATGGACCAAAAGGCATCTTAAACTCTACTGTAACGCCACAATTAAAGCAGATACAGTAAATACACTGTGTCATTTCTTACAGATAGTTATGTTTTTATACAGTTTAAAAGAGATCCACATATTGTGGAGTATTTGTTTTCTTTTGTGAACAAGATAAGATGGGTTTCCCCGTATGTCACCACAAAATAATAACTCGTTCCCTCATGATAATAACTTGCTGGCATTTCTATCTTTTAAAAAAATAGGAAATGTTGCTGTACATTGCTGTTTATTTGCGTGGGAAGCAGAGGAATTTGAGAGCTCATGTTTTATTTGCTTTGACAGACGTATGGACCATACTCTCAGCAGCCTGAGACGTGCGGGGCCAATCACAACCGTCTTTGAGACGAGGACTCTACAGATGAGCGCTCTTGAGGCATTATTGAAAACAACGACGATAGCTGCAGCTGATGTGGAACTTTCTGTTGAAGCCACCATTGGTCGGTATTGAAGTAACTGGTAGTTCACATTTTAGCTTTAAAAAAGAAGTTCAATGTGCAGTTCTGAACCGCCTGCTCCTAATAAACAGTGACAGTATTTCATCTCTGAACTGGGTCCATACAATCTACATTCATCAAAACCATCAGTTGTTAAAAAACAACTAGAGTATCACCTTCTTAAACTAATGGCCTATGTCACATTTTAAAAATGTTCAGGAAACAGAAAAAACTGAACCAAATATAGAATATATTATATTTATTAATTATTTCACACAAAAAGGTTATGACAATATACGACTATTGGCATACAAATAACACTGTCTGTCAATTATGTAACATAAGATAATTAAATTACTTAGGCCAATGTAAGAACATGGCGTTGTGACTTAGGCAATTTTAAACCTGACTTAGGCCTGATTACTTCTGGAGAAAGTGACTTAGGCAAAAACAGTGCACTCCTTTTATTCCCACTACTGTGACAGATCTTGGGGAAGGGTCCGCCACAAACAGTTTAAAATGCTAGCGGAGCACACAGAGACCGTGGATGGTCCTTTAATTCAACAAAGCAAACTCAAAAGTTACAACTTAAATCACTCTTAGCTAAATCAAACAAAGGGCAGGTAATTCAAACACTGAGGAGGATTGTGACTCTCCCCACTTTTCCCTCCAGCTCTTCTTTGTTGGGTTTTTTAATTGTAACTAACCTATTTCCATTTAAAACTATTTCTCCCCTTCATTCTCAGTCATCTTGATTGATGCCTAATTATGTTGCAAATTGTGGAAGAACTGATGACACTCGAGGGACATGACATGTTTCATGGACTGAAGGTCGTGGAACTTCCTCTCCTTGATCGGCAGAGCGTGTGGAAACATTCTGATCCATGCCAGCAGCTTATTTGGCACCTGTAACCTCTGTGGCAGTGCTTCCCATGCAGAGTTCTGCGAGAAGGATACTTTGTAATGGACCTCACCATCACTGCTAAACTGAAGAGCCTGCAAATGATGTACAGTCGGATCTTCAGCTTGGTCTGATGCTCAAGAAGTAAGAGCCATTCCACTTCAGGAATTCATCATGCTTGACCACCTTCACGTGGTAGTGTGATGGTCTGATTCTTGCAGTCTGGAGTATGATCATGTAGTCTCTCGGGGTGATGATATCCGTTATCATTTTGCATTCAATGGTGCTATGTATGCTGTCACCCTCAATTTGTGTGTGACCTGCAACAAGGTACTTCTGTGTTATTAGTACCCTGTATTTCCTGGCAAGCTCAGAAAATGCATTTGCCACATTTGCATTGCAGTTCTGATAACCGCAACCATCGCTCCACACTATCTCCTTGATTTCTGGATGGTCTTTGATCACACCTTCAAAATGTCGATATTGAAGGTGTGCTAATACCTCGCTACTGAGGTCGCCCTTCGACCAAATATAGCAGTACCCTTCCTTTGATTTCAAGTCGAAGAGTGTAAAGTTATGGACATGCAGTTTCGCTTTGTAATGCAGACAGCTGGCTTGGGTTTTTGGACATCAGCATGGCTTGCAAGTCCATTGTCCAAACGGACTTCTCATTGTTCGCAGAATCCTTGTTGTGGGATTTCTCTTGCCTCGCTTCATCTTTCTGGATCACATGTGCATCTTATTCGGCCTTACTGATATTCCCATGTTTGAATGAAACACAAACGTCACACTGATCATTTTGTGGAATGAATACGGAATACTTTCCTTCATGGAACACGTGTGAAATGTTGTTTCCCGACGGCCCTCACTCCAGCAACTGCAGCTGCCTGTTGATATTCCCAATGTCGAAAAAAGGTGACAATAAGTGTCGATGAAATATAGTTTGAAGAGACAAAATATTAAGAATTGAAGCCGACAAACGCAAAAGTTACTTTTCCTAGTAGCAAATTACTTTTGCAGTAATTATAAAGTAACTGTTACTTTTGAAAGATTAGATTAGTCTTTATTGCCCCGGAGGGAAATGTGTTCATGCTTCATGGAGCTACAGGAGCTATTTCATGTCTGTAACCCACTGGGAGGCTTCATAATTAAACTATAGCTTGTGAAAGTAAAACACTAAATAACTACACAACATTTATAGGCTAGCCTATATTACAGTTAACATTATCACTTACCAATAGAGGATGAGCCCTGAACCATGGAAATATCTAATTTATCTGGTAGTTTTTCTTTCTTCTTGAAGCAGCTGCCATCTTGTAAAGCTTGTAAAATGTCCTAAATCACAGACAATGTGACTTAGGACATTTGTTTATTGCCTAAGTCACACTCTTGTTATACTAACAGGGTAGGAACAGCATTATATTTTCAGTAAGGATCTAGGCACGTTTACCAGAGGTGGCCAGCATCATGAAGAGATGATTTAGGCAAAAAAACTATTTTCATCAAAACATGACTGAGGCCATTAGTTTAAGAAGGTGACGGTATGTTAACCTGTTTATATTTTAGTTGCAGTAGTTTGTCATATTTATTGTATTCTAAGTTTTAGTATTCTGATGTATTATGTATATTGTGTATTGTTATCTACAGCTATATCTCTCTCTTCTAGTGCTGATATATTTACTGTGTTTTTACTCCTGTGTCAGTCAGTCAGTCTAACCTGTGTGACAGCAGCAACAGAACATTTGCAGTTCCCTTGGACCATCGATGCTGAGGCTCAACACTTTGAATGTAGTCCAATAAACAAACTATAAAACAGACACAGACCATGGCTGAAATATTGATAAGCCAGTCGTTGCAGCTGTTCTTCTTCTCTCTGTACTGAGGCAGACTGCAGCTACAGTGACTCACTATCACCTCTAGAGGAACACGTGGTATTACATACAGGACGGCGCGCAGCTAGCTGTTAGCATGCTAACTTCAGTAGATATCTCTGCAACACAACACATGTCTTTGACATAACGCCAACACTGTTACCTCTTCACACTCTGTTGATAATGTTAGTTCATTGTTTTAATGCTTTCAGTTTACATTCTGGCAGATCTTACACATTGAACCTTTAAAGCTTTTCTTCAGAAGAAAGACCTGTTTGCCCTTCTTCCGACCGTATTTGGCAGGTTTTATCTACTAACTCATAATATATCAGTTCATCTCTGCATGTTTTTTTCGCTCCCACAGTAATGCGCTGTGATTGGCCTTCTACACAAGGCAGATCTTTTCACTGGTCATTTAGCGCCCTGGAAATTGAAAATGAACTGAGAGGTTTCAGACTAATTAACGTCTAATTTGTGATTCGGTCTGGGGATATCAAGCTAGTATTAAATAGATGAGTTCTTTGTTTAATTTGTCTCTTACAAGTCCCACAACTATGGAAGTGAAACTCTAAATCACTTTCAGTAATCTTCTTTATCGTGAGGCCGGATAAGTGTTCAAGATCAAAAGTCGAGTCAAATACTGTTGAACTTTCTTGTTCCTTCCTGCTAATTCTTGGGAATTCTATTGAGAAATATTTACAAAATATGAGAACAATAATAAGTGTCTCCATTTGCAGTTTAATTATGAAATAATTGAAACAGTAATTAATCTCACAACTTTTTTCTTGAGTAGTAGTGACGGAAGCTGTAGTCATCAATCACACACATAAAGGCCTCTTTTAATTTGTAAACAATCACACACCCACCCAACCACAAAGAGTGACAATTGACAGTGCAGTGGACCTGAAAAACAAGTTGTGTGTGTGTGTGTGTGTGTGTGTGTGTGTGTGTGTATGTGTGTGTGTGTGTGTGTGTGTGTGTGTGTGTGTTTTGTCCTCCTCTCAGCCCTCTGCCAACTCAATCTGCCTCTCAGCCCTGCAGCTGACTAACTGCCCCGGGCCTCAGCACACCGGCCACCACACACACACACACACACACCACACTCACACACACACACACACACACACACACACACACACACACACACACACACACACACTCAGAGGCAGGTCCTCGTGTAACATCTGGCTCCGATGTCGGCCATATTTGCCCAGGGATGGCCGTCTGTGGCCGGCGTTCTGGCCGCCAACGCCGTGCCAGCGCTTTTGTTATTCTCCTAGTAATGCCCATTCATCATCTGCTGTCACGGCAAAGCAACACAACACACACACACACACACACACACACACACCCACCCACACACACCCACACACACACACACACACACCCACACACACACACACACACACACACACACACACATAAATGATGCACAGGTGTGTGTTCCTCAGATGCGGCCACACCTGAGCCGGCATAACAACCTAAGGTTCCCGATACAGCACACACATGTCAAAATATTTCATCTTCTTTTCACTCATATACAACAAAGATTTAAAAACATGATGTTTCGACCTCAAACACGCCGCCCCAAACTTTATTTTTCTGTTGCTCAGAAGCATGATAAAATATATAAAGATAAATAATATATATATATATATATATATATATATATATATATACACACATATATATATATATATATATATATATATATATATACACATACAGACGGTCAGAAAGAGAGACATATAAAAAGACAGAGAGACTACTGTATATCCAGTATATATATATATATATATATATATATATATATATATATACACATACATATATATATATATATATATATATATATATACACATACATATATATATATACATATATACATATATATATATATATATATATATATATATATATATATATATATATATATATATATATATATATATATACTGGATATACAGTAGTCTCTCTGTCTTTTTATATGTCTCTCTTTCTGACCGTCTGTCTGTCTTTGTCTCTCTCTCTCTGTCTGTCTTTTTATCCGTCTGTCTCGCCTTTTCTGTCTGTCAATTTTAATTTTTCAATTTCAATTAGCTTTATTGGCATCAATGAAATCATGTTGTTGCCAAAGCAGTTTACAGAAGATTATACATACATATTAAATACATAGGTGTCACATTTGCATTTATAATGTGTCTCTCTCTGTCTGTCTCACCATCCTTCAGTCTCTCAGTCTCTGAGTCTTGGCTGTGATCTGACCGGCTCTTTTAGAGCCAGACTGCCAGCCGGTTGGGGCAGCAGAGGTCTGGGTGACAAACCCGGGGTCCACACACACTCCAGGTCACACTCACCCCTCCTCCCCTCCTCCTCCCCCCTTAAAAAACCCTGCTGCTGCCAAATTGGCTGGAAAAGCAGATAAACATACTGCAGCAGAGAAAGCTTCTCGTCTCCTGACGCTCTCTCGTCTCGCTGCCCAGTTTTTCTTTTGCCGGCCAAATGTTGTGTGTGATACTTTTTTAGAGTTGACAAAAATATCCTCCTCTCACAATATGTTGGCAGATAATTTGCCATTTATTCTCCTGATGTGTGCAGAATTTCCTGCTGTGCTGCAAAATAGTTTCACTTACCGTAACTGAGAGGACCAAAGTCAACATGAAACATGCTTTAAACATGTGCGGAAAATATTTAATTATTGTTGTTTTACATTTTCTCTACTTTTACCAGGATCGATGACTTTTTAAGTGACTTTAAGTGAATATTAACATCACAGACCTCCATGTGTTGTGTATATTCTCACCTGAAGGAGTCTGTCTCTGCGTGGTGGCTGTTGTCGTGGGTGTAGCACACTCGGTGTGCGGCTACGTCCAGCTGTGTGAAGCTGATCAGAGGGACACCCGGCTGCTGGACGGCGTGGACGAGGCCGTACCGAGGCGGGACAGACACCGTGTAGACGAGCTCCTCCGGACGACCGGAAGAGTCCGACGCCAGCAGGATGTCGGTGTTCAGGACGACCCGCTGCCCCTCCATCAGACGCACTGCCTTGCTCAGCAGCACCAAGTCACCTGGAGGCAGCCGGAGGGAGAGCGAGCATTTAGTGATACCTTGGTGTTTATTTTGAATGTAAAAAAAAAAGGGTGAAAAAAGGGTTCCTTCTATTTTGGTACTGACTGAGTAAGACTGTGATGTGTTTTCTCGCCACTTTTCTGTAACCAGAAGATTTTCTAAAACCTAGATGTTGGCAAAATATAAATATATATATATTTTTTTTTTAATCACTGAAAATCTGTAAAAAGACAAGACATGGATGTTGTCATCATGGACTACAACAATAACACTTTGTTGATCTTGTAAAACAATATCAATGAATGTCATAATATTGGTGAATGAAATGTTTTTGGCGCTTTTGGCTTAACCTCATTTTGTTTTTCTTCAAAGTTGATAAAAGCTCAGAATATTAAAGACATGTTGCCATCTGTTGAAAGCTTCAAGTTTTGTAGATTACAACAGTTATTTAAATGTGATAAATTTGAAATTCACTATATATTTTCATAGCATAATATTGTTTTGCTGCTATATTAATGCTCTGCAATTGGAATTTAGCAACTTTAACGATATGTTTTAAATGCTATATTTTAAATGTTTTCTTGGCAATCCTTTACATACATTATGCTAAAAGTGAGGTGCCACTACTTCAGATTTACAGAAGTGAATGTGAGAAGCTGTGGGAATGTCCCTTTAAAGGAGCATTTGTGAGAGTCCACCAATAAATAAAAATTCCACTTGACTGGCAAAAGTTAGTTATTTTCATCTTTAGTAAAAGGAGGATTGATTTAAGTTCAACTTGGCGAGATAACACAATAAAAAAAACAGGCCTAAATGTCTCAGTTTTTTGGAGCGGAGGAGGAGAAGGTGAAGCACCCAGAGGAGACGAGCCAACGCCCCTCCACAGCTGCTCCACATCCCCTCCGTTAATTATTCACCGGCTGAGGCCGGTCGATTCTCACCTCCGCTCCTCCAGGATCAGAGGACCCAGAGCCAGAAGGGCCGAGGTCTCGAGGCCGCACCGTGTTCACCCGACTGGCAACGCTGGCACGGTGAGCTAAAGGGAGGAGGAGGGGTGGGGGCGCTTAATAATACATGACCCACGACTAGCCAGAGGGACCACGGAGGGCTGAGGTGTGTGAAGTTGCAGAGTCAGTGTGTGCGAGTACACGCCTCTTATTGTTGTTGTAACTTTAGTCTCAGGCTCCAGGACTTTAAGCTCTTTTTTATTTGAAAAACAGTTCCTTGTCCAGTTGTCATGGACGGGTTTCGTTTTCGCAGCCATCAAACTGATTTTAGCCACCTATATAAATCTATTTTATTCTAATTGTACGCTATCTTTACACTATTTTCACAGCTTTACCTTGCGGTCAGACAGGGGAACTAAATCTGTTATATATTCTCTTTTCAAATCCACTAGACATGACCTTTGACATTTGACCTTATAGAACACGGAAGTTACTGGTTAGGTTAGTTTGTTCAAAGTCACACAAAAACAGTAACTAACCCCATCGAGGCAGCAGTAGACCAGTAACTTCCGTGTCCTTTTTGTCAAAGGAGTCTGGTGGCTTTGAAGAAAGCATTGATAGATTTGTTTGCCCCCGTCCACAGCAGCACATTGCTTAGCATGTGCTGGCACTCCTGTCTGTTTTTTCAAACTGCGAGAGTGCTGACCGTCTTCTACTGCAGGTGATACACTGACTATGGATAAGCACCTCATACAACCAACTTCTAAACATCTGAACTATCCCTTTAAGTGAAGCCTCTGCTGTACTCCACCACTGAGGTGACATCTGACCTTTCTGCACCGTGTGGACAGAGATGAAGAAGCTCTGCGCAGGAGTCTCGTTGTCCAGGTCACTGAGGGTGAAGCGGAAGCTGTCGTGACCTTTGAACCCGGCGGAGTTGGTGGCGGCGGTGTGAGCGTACCACAGACAGTTCATCTCCACGTCGCCCTGAGTGAAGTTCTGACCGGCCGACAGCTCGGCCTGACCCGACTCCGTCTGCAGATGAACCATCACAACACTGAGAGGATCGTCCACAACAGCATGAGCTCATTTTAAGGGATATTATGCTTATTTAACAATATGAGTCTTATTTTCTAGTTTAGGCAAATAAATCTATTTTTATAATAAAAACACCAGGAACAAGCATGTTGGAAACCCAAAGTTTACATAATTAGTAAGAAGAAATGAATGTCGATATTTTTCTTATTGCCAAGAATAGCTCTAATGCTCACAATACTATTTATCTTCCTGTCTGTGGCTTTCAGCTTCAGGCCAATTGGTTCCTAGTGAAGACAGACATATTTAAAAACAATGTTGTGTGTGTTGCTGTTGGGTATTTTAATCTACAGCTTTGCATTATATTCTATAAGATCATCACATGTTTGTGTCCTGTGAGAACCACGTATCTCTAAAAAGTCAACTTTGAGTTTCTCAGAAAAACAGCCTGTTTTCAGCTTTGTGACGATGTAGTTTCCAGCTGATCCAAGAGGTTTTTTAAAGACTTTATTTAGCTTAAGAAGTAGCAGAAGTTTCTCAACACAAAGCAACAATTTATCTTTCAGTTTATCACAAACATTCAAAATCAACACAATCTAGAGATACAAGGTTTTCACTGGACAGTAAGGGGAGGAGAAACTGTGAGTAAAAACTACAAAGTTTAAAGTTGCATAAGATGGAAATACTGAACTAAAGTATAAGCACCTGGACGTTGTACTTAAGTAAATGTTACATTCCACCACTGTCTAAAATGATAACTGATCACAGGGTTGTGTCCTCACCTTGAGCTGCAGTTTGCCGAAGCGTGGCGCAGCGTTCAGGAAGTAGTACACCTGGTCTGGAGGGGTGTCCAGGTCCTCGGCCTCCAGAGCCACGCTGGAGATCACCCTGCGCTCACCAAAGTCCACCTCCAACCCAGCGTTTCTGAAGACACCCACAAAGAAGAAAACGATGATTATAATATGTTCAATGTAAATTTTGGGATGATGTTTGGATTAGTTTTAGTTGATTCTGGAATTTATTTTGTGCGGTGTTCAAGGAATAGATCAGTTTAGACAATATTCTGTTTGTAAAAATACTAGATAAGTGGTTCAAATGTCCAACTTCTACCAACCCAAGTGGTAGCGGGATTACAGTATTATATTTTATATAATATTTTTCACCATTTTGTGTTTAATCGGTGATTCTCATTTGTTCATGCTTTTCTTTTGTACATACTGTTTGTAGCACTATTGGAGAGAGCCTGAGCACAAAGAATTTGCTCACACTTTCAATGTGTATAATGCCTTAAGATCTGCTTCTGGCACAGTATCATTATAGTTATAACCACTCATACATATTCATGTTTTATAACAATATTCATAACCAATTATAAAGCATTTTATAATGACGTATAAGGTGAAGTAATACTTCCTAATTGTCATTTTTTTGCAAGGATCATAGCGTATTATAATTCCAGTAGTTTTTTTTTTTATATATTATCTTTTTTATAATGCATTATGTGATGAAATTCCTGAGGTATAGGCAGATATAATACATTACAAGTGCTCATTGTTTGCTTTAAGCAAAGTCAAAAAAATATCATTAGATCCTAAATATCAGTAAAGTGACCAGCAATTATGAAGCATTATGATATAAGGTTGCGCCAAAACTTGAAATGATATCTGTGTAATGATGGACCCCGTTAAATGTATCGTGGATGAGGCAGTTTGATGTGATGACTCTGCAGACACGAGCAGGAAAGTTTGTGTGAGAGCAGGTCTTTCCAGCGGGATCATGGAGATCTGGGATGGTGGTGTTGTTGGGTGGTGGTGGTGGTGTTTTGGGGGGGGGGGTGAACATCAGAAAGCGTCTGGCTGCTTCCTCACTCGGAATTAAAATCCACGCAGGAGAGGAAGCTGCCACGTCCATCTTGCAGGAACGCAAAAACAAGGAGGCCAGCATCTGCCAAGTCTCTGCGTTACTTCTGCCTCGGTGGCCTTTACAGTACCAGCTCGGCCTGTGCCAACGCACCCACGCACACCAACAACTGGGCTGGGGACAGTGTACGTGTGGGGGGGGTGATGCGACAGCATAGGGAACCCAGTCAAGGATGCAAATTCCCAATCACTCGTTCAAATTAAAATATTATGGGTGGAGGTGGAAGAGGGGGGTTCACAGATTTACTCTGTAAACACCCACTCAAGCAAAGAGACCCGCCACATGTGCACACACAGGTTACTCCCCCTCCTCCCTCCTTCTGTCCCATGTTGACTCCCCTGACCTCGTCCCCTTCTGCTGAGCTTCTGTGGATTTCACTGTAGCAGACTCTTCTGATTATCATGTCCATCAACATAAAACCACAAAATAAAATGTAAAACGAGACATTTCATACTATTCAAAGACAACTAAACATCCATAACAATGTGTTCCACATCTCAATCAATACATTGTTTCAAATGATAAATCTTAGTTTATTCTACATTTTTAATAAAAAAAATCTGATATGTCAACTCAAACCAACAACGTATCAGTCAGTCTTTCAATACTGCCTGACTTCCTGTCTGTGGCTCTCAGCTCCAAGCCCATTGGTTCAAGACGTAAATCTTTAAAAACACAAATAAATTGTTTCATTTGAAAAAAACGTCAGTAATTTCCTAAAACAGCTGGTCGCTGTAGTTTATAACAAACAAACAGGAGGAACTGGAGCATTTGTTGAGGACTATTCTCAGCGGAGGATCAATCCACATTTAGTGCTCTAGTGAGTATTTGTTGCAGCAGGACAGTGTTGGTGGGATTGAGTCAGTGTGTGTGTGTGTGTGTGTGTGTGTGTGTGTGTGTGTGTGTGTGTGTGTGTGTGTGTGCGGGGGGGGGGGGAATAGAATCCATGATGACATCAACATATTTTACAATGTTGAGAATCCTTAAATGCAGGTACCCAGGTTTGATCTTGACACAGATTTCACTCAGACACCAGTTTGGTTCAGAGACTAATTTGGGAAAGATCTGCCAAATGCTGAGGAAACCTTGCGCAGCAGACCTCCGCTAACAAGGACCTGCAAGTCAAACTGGAGCAGATGAAGGGAGACGAAGAGGCCCTTCAGAATGAGCTCCGTTCTGAAAGGCATTTGGTTGCAGTGGCTAAAACTAATGTGGAGTTGGAGTTGGAGAACTAGCTGGAAATCGAGAGGGCTCAAACTCAGAAGCTGCAGCATGAATTGAGCAAAATGGAGGAAACTAAGAAGTCAATGGAGAGATTCTAGGCTTCTCATGCAGCTCAGCTAGAGAACCAGAGAGCAGAGACCGGGAAGATCGAAGCAGCCCTGAAAAAGGCAGAAGATCTCCTGAAGACTGAGCAACTCTGCTATCAGCAGGAGAGAAAAGACAGACAAATCAAGAGCTTCCTGTCTGGCTCAACTGGAAGATAAGATGAGTAAACTCATGGCTGCTCTGAAGAAGGCCAAGCAGGATCTGAAGATTGGACATCTCCAGTGGCAGGAGGAGAAGTCTTCCTTCCCAGCACAGCTGGAGAAGTCCCAGGGCACATATAGTGCCCAGCTAGAGATGCAGGAGAGAGATAACAAACACCTCATGGATTTTCTTAAGAAAAAGGTTGAGGATCAGCTAGCAAGTGATCGTCTCCTATAGCAGCAGGAGAAAACCTCCCTACTGAAGGAGACCCAGGAAAGCGAGGAATCCTACGTAGCTCAGCTTGAGGAGCAAAAATAGTTGAACAATAAGCTTGTGGCTGCTCTGAAGGACGCTGAGCAGCAGTTGGAGAGCAATCATATTGAGTGGCAGGAGGAGAGGACAAGTCAACCCTCCTTCAGGCCACAGAAAGCCTAAAGCAGACACTGTAGGACAAGGAGCAGGAGTGGCAGAAACCCACACACACACACACACACACACACACACACACACACACACACACACACACACACACACACACACAGAGCCTCTACAGGTGATGTAGGGAAAAAGACTAACCCCTAAACAGCACTGTGAAAGAAAGCTGTTTTAGGATGGAGACTTGATTTGAGGTTCCAGGAGTGGAAAAGGGGATTTATGAGTAGAAATATGTGTCCCTAGAAACTGAATTAGAATCACGTGATTTGAATTTGTATTGTTTAACTTCAATAATTGCATAGAAAAACTGAATTTTTAATTGAGTAATTTGAAATGTAATTTATTAGTCTGGTACTGGATTCCAATAAACTTGAAACTGAATGTAATACTACGAAATTGAAGTAGGTTGCTCTGAAACTATTTGATCCTCACTGATAGTTCAACTCTACGTGTACTTCCACATTCAGTTCTCACAATTCAAATTCAGTTTACTGAGACTATGATATGGGAGTAAAGGAAGAGGAAAAATAAAAAAAGCAAACATCATAAAGAAAACTGAGATTAAAAAGTATGGAAACAGTTCACCCTTGCTGTGTGTGTGTATGTGTGTGTGTGTGTGTGTGTGTGTGTGTGTGTGTGTGTGTGTGTGTGTGTGCGCGTGCGTGTGTGTGTGTACTTGAGCAGTCGTGGCTTCTCGTCGTTGACCGGCTGTACGGTGACCTGAGCCGTCCCCTGGACTGTATGGACGCCATCTGTCAGCTGCAGAGCCACAGTCTCCTTCAGGGTTTCTGTGTCATCGTGCATGTACACGATCTTCATGCCTGCAGAGGGAGGAAGAGGAGAGGGGGGGGAGTCAAGAAGAACCAGGGAGGAGGAGAGCAGGTGAAAGAGAGGGCAGGGAGGAGGAGGAGGAGGAAGATATAGAAATAGTTATTAATTCAGCACTTCTTCTTTACTAAAAGCAAAGAATGGACATATACATAGAAACATTTGCATACAAACACACTTCTACCTACATATACACACACATACTACATTGTACATATAGGGCATATACAAGGTAGACAAATTACCATTTCCCTTTAAACTTAAGAATGTACTTTAATAGTACAGTACTTTAGAGAATTTAAAGCGATATGTATGTCGATACAAATATTTGACAAAGTGACTCGTTAGCGCCTCTCTCACCTTGTCGGAGCTCCTGCAGGGTGAAGGAAGTGACGAGGAGGGTCCTCTGCAGGAGGTCAGCTCCCATCTCCTTGTAACGGCTCATCTCGGTGCCGTAGATGCCGCTGATCAGGCTGCCATGAGTCAGCGGCTGCACCAGCGTGAAGGTCAGGATGTCCAGGGGGGCATCCAGGTCGAAACCGTTCAGTATGGACGGAGTCAGCTCCCTCATCCCGCCCTCCTTCACCTGCAGGAGGTGGAGAATAGATATAACCCTATACCTATGCTAGCGCCCCCAGGAGGCTGTCGGATGGATGAAAAATGTTTGTTATTCTTCGATTTTTCAATAGCGTCCCGCTGCAGAGCTCCAGGCTTGAGTCAACCTCTGGCACTGGGACTCCTTCATTATCAATAAATGACTTTTACATGCCACTGCATTATATTGTGCAGTGTAGTATTTTTTATAGCACTTAACTTTAATCATTAAAGTAGCCTACTCAGTGTATATTTAACACATTGTATCACGTCCATGCAACATGGCCATACTATTTCGTTATAACTATAACTTATAAAGTTAGGTAACGTAACGTTAAGAAGAATAACCTTACCATATGAGTTTAGTAACGTTAGCAAATTAGTTGAAGTAATACATTAGCATAGCGTTAGCTAACGTTAGCAAACTCAGTAAAGCTAGACCCTTCTCCTAAAAAACGTAGTATTGAGGTGGACATACGGTGAAGTTGGTGAGCAACAGTGAAGGCGTCTCATCATTGGTTGGATTGATGATGATGTAGAAAAGGACGGGGGCGGAGCGGTGCAGCCCGTCACTCACGGTGATGGACAGCTGATCGACAGTCGGTTCCGTCCCTTTGCTTTCTGATTGGACGTAGTTGATGAAACCTGAGGTCAGGTGGACGAGACTGAAGAATTCTGGGAAAGATAAATATGCCAGAGTCAGGTCAGGTGTAAACCACACACACACACACACACACACACACACACACACACACACACAGACCAACTCGGACTCCTGCGTTGCTCTTCTCGGAGCCGGGCGTCGGCAGCGTGTTTTCCAGGAAGCCATGCAAAGGAAGAGTCTCCAGGTGAAAGGTCAGCTGGTCGGGGGGGCTGTCAGGGTCTGAGGCTGCTAGGACCCCCCCACACAGACAGACAGAGGAGCCCTCATCCACCACCAACATGGACTCACCTGTACAAACACACAACAACAGTGACACGAGTTGCGCAAATGCTTTTTAGATTTGTTGTTCATGTAAAACAAGTCAGCAACATTGTTAATAAGCGTGTTTCCATCCACCTGTTTTTATGCTCATTTTCAATTTGTGCATAACAAAATGGTGGGCGTTTTTTTACGCTTGACTGATGTGGAAAAGTTGGTATATTGATTAAAGAAATGTGAAATTTCGACATAGTTTTTCAACATTTGAGGTTGACTGGCGCTCTTCAAATTACTTCATCGTGTTGCCCCCTCTTCTTCTGCAGTGGTATAATGGTTTTCCAAATGTAAAATTGGCACCATCTACTGCTTTTCTTGATGAACCAACTCTTAATGATCACATAAATGTAGTGGATGGAAACAAGCATTCATTCACATTTTCATTTGCAGATTTTCTTGAAGTTCTGTTTTAATTTGTGATACATTTGGAAGGAAACCTGGCTATTGTCCCGTCTGTTACAGGGTTTGTTTCCACTGTCACAGGGTGGAATAGATTTGCATTTCCTGATTTCTTCTATGTCATTTTTCTCTGTAATCATTTGCTAAACGTGGCACTGATTCCTATGTTACACCCCCAATCTGTACAAGAGTAAGAAGAAACACATGCAAACGTGTCAGAATGACACCTGTGTTAGTTTGCTCATGTGCAGCCTGGAGAAGCAGAATTCCAGCTTTATGTTACTAAAAGACACAGACGTGGGAATAGCAGCGAGGTAGACCAGAGGGAGGTGACAGTCACCTAGAACCACATAGGGCCGGGCCGTCCAACCGACTGATCGGCCCAATCTGTGTAGCATTCCACCAGGAAAACTCCCAGCACCCCCACTTGTTAGATCAATTATTGCGATGCACTTTATTCTGGTATCAGCAGGCAAAACATCCAAAGACTGCAGCTGGTACAAAACGCTACTGCCAGGCTTTTAGCTCATACTAAGAAAGGTGCTGTCAAACTCCCTGAAACTTGTCCTTTAAACCTCTTCTTCTTTTATGTTATGGCTTTTTCTTAACTGATGGTATTCGATGTAAGTGTATCTGAACTTCTAGCATGTTCTAATTGCAAAGTGCTTTGTAACTTTGTTTTTAAAAAGGTGCTATATAAATAAAGTTAGTATTATTATCCATCCATTCATCCATCCCATTGTTAGCTGCTAATGAATCCATCACTCGTCCATCTTCCTTCACATTGCTGTTAATTAACAAACACAATTAACTCTGGACCTGTATGCACACTGCCAAACATCCCTGTGTATGGATTAATTATATATGTGTATGTATACATTGTGTGAATATGTGTGTGTGTGAGTGTGTGTGTGTGTGTGTGTGTGTGTGTGTGTGTGTGTGTGTGTGTGTGTGTGTGTGTGTGAGTGTGTGTGTGTGTGTTAACGATGGATGGTCCTGGATCTCGCTGATAAACTAAAATAAGAAACAAGGTAAAGCTGGTTTCCGCGTGTTTTGCTGTGCTAATGCTCTTACTCTGCGTCTTTATTCACTGCTAATTAATTAGACCAAGAAACACCACATATATCCCCCCCCTAACAAACCCTGCCCTGCCTGGCGGTGCTGGTGTTGAATGAATAGTGAGATATGCTGGCAGGATTAGAGTTATCCTGTCGTTGGTAGCGCCGCGGTAATCCGGCTAGCGAGACGGCTACTACACGTCGTCTATTGTGACCGAGGGATGCGCTTCTTTCTGCTTTTGTTTTGAAAAGACGCTCATTGTCCACTGTCTCCTGGGGACACACAGGAGAGTGATAATCTCACCCAGCTGTGTGTGTGTCTGTGTGTTTGTGTACATGTAATACCAGCAGACAATAGGCAGATTTCACTTAAAACACGTCAGTGCCAACCTCGTTAGCCCGGCCGACACGCTGACAACAACACACAGACAAACACACACATGCCAAAAATTACCCATAATGCAATGTGCAAACAATGAGACTTTGGACTCGACAAACGCACAACAAACGCTGCAAGAAACACGATTACTTTTTGGTCTGAGATTTAACTCTAAAGGTTGAATTCTATATTAATTGTTATCGTCTTAAAATGAGATATAATCCCACTTGTTCCAAGTTTCAGGAAGTTTCTTGATTATAATTTTTGTCAGTAGGTCGATGCAGGTAAGATTAGGGAGGACACTTTGGTAAAATCGAGAAATATGATTGAGATGTGTTTTAACTTTGAAGGAAAGTTCTTAGTTGAGAAGAACAAGTCGTTTGTCAGTGCCTTCTAAAACACATCAACAAAACAAAAACTACTTCAAGTTTGAAGTTCGATAAAGTTGATTGTCATGATTAAAAGAAAGAAATATTGACTGTTGGTGGGAGACGAGACGCAAACAGGTGATGTGGTGTCAACCACGTTGTATAACCAACATCTTGCAATGAAGGATTTTTCCCTTTTTAAATGATACAATAACTTAAAGATGAATGTAATGTTTGTAGTGTGAAGATGCCAATGCAATGTCTTTCACACACACACACACACACACACACACACACAGACACACACACACACACACACACACACACACACACACACACACACACACACACACACACACACACACCTACTCACACACCTCCAAGTTATCCCAGTGTGAGTCCCAGTGGTCACTGGTCTCCATTGATAACCACAGAGCTCCTCCAATCCCTCTTCTTGGCTCCGACTCCAGCAAGAACTATCACTTTCCCCAGGAGAGTGTGTGTGTGTGTGTGAATACATGCGGTTGTACGACCCCCCCCCCCCTTCACCCCTCCCACTACAGAGTGTGTGTTGGACTGATAGGTGACGTGGTGTCGGTGAAGTCAGAGCTGCTTCGCTGCATTAAGAGGATTTTCAGCAGTGAACACACACTTACACAAAAACACAAAGATGCACACGCACACACACACACACACACACACACACACACACACACACACACACACACACGATTCCTATTGAGACAATTTCTGTGAAACGTGGCTCCGTTCACACTGAAGCTGGGCTGGAAAATGTCCTGTTTATTACAACTCTGGTCTTAATTAGTGCTGAACACAGAAATAATAACATTTACTGCAGGTTCACTAAGCTTTAATCCCACATAGAATGCAATTTAATACTCGTTTCACCATCATATCGGCCAAAGTATTAAACTATGATGGGAAAAACCTACAGTTATTAATTACTATTATTAGATTAAAAAAATTGTCAGGACTTCCCAGCAGTATCTAACAATAATTCCTTATTGTATAATTCATTAAATTAACAGAAAATGGCAGTGGTGGAATGTAATTAAGGACATTAACTCAAGTGACGTATATTTCCGGTATTTTTCTCCTCATTCTACTTTATATTTCTCCTGCACTAAAGTTATCTGACTTTTTTTTCTTTTTTTACATATAAAAAACAACAAATATGATGTTTTGTTTTAAATTAAACTGCCCAATAGTTTAAACAAGGACAGCTGAAACAATTAGTCGATTAATCAATTTCAGTTTCAATGTGAAGATTTGCTGCTTTTCCTTTTAATCATTGTAATAATTTCCATGTAATAATGTTGATAATAATAACAATAATAATAATTGTAACTGAGTATTTGTACAGTGTACCTTTACTTAAGTAAAACTTCTGAATACTTCCTCCTACAAGAAAAAAGACACCCTGGAAGTAAACGATTCCTCACATATTATCCTGTCAGACATCTTACCCAGAGTGACGCTGGGGACTTTGTTGTTGACAGGAAGAACGGTTATGTTGAGGTCATACACAGGAAGTGTACCGTGGAGAGGCACAGGTGGGGGTGGGGCGTCTCCGTGGCAACAGCCGTCTGTCCCTCCAGCCTCGCCGTCAGAGATGATGAGGGTGACGGCGTCAAACACCGGCTCGGGTCCGATCTCTCCTCCTGAAACAGAAACCAAAACACTTTATTGTGAGCCGTGAACACAGCGTTGTCTCCCGTGATGCTCTCTCACCTGTGTGGACGTAGTAGATGTGTCCTTGCAGCAGGTCCTGCTGGGAGAACTTGTCCACGCTCATTCCGGCTCTCTGCAGCTCCCCTCTGCCTGGACTCCGGGCCAGCATGTACGTTAGCCTGGAGTCGTCGCTGTCCCGGTCTGTGGCCGACAGGTAGTCCACTGTCACCTGGACTCGCCCCCCCTCCTCGCAACTCAGCTCCCCCAGCAGACCCCCACCCAGCTGGGGTGGTTCGTCGTTCATCGGCAGGACCTGAGGACAGCAGGAGAGTCATCACAAACCGCAAATACACAGCACAAACAAACAAGTGCCGAATAAAAAGGATTAACAGCTTTTTTGATAGAAATAAAGTTTTCATACTAGAATCAATTCCAGATATTTCTTCTTTTTGTGTTGTTGTCCTGATCGATGTTAAACTATCGTCAAAACTCAACACTTCATAGGTTGTTGTTTTTCACATTAAAAGCCTACATCTTAAAAGGCAACGCTGCCAGACTTTTAATGTGAACATTTTGGAGGAAGAAAAACACCATCCTCTTTTCAGTTTAAAATCTGATGCATTCACTTTGTTGGGTGGGATCAAAATGTCTTTCTCCCGCAGGAGCAAAACTCAGCCAGCAGGATGCTGGACAACCGCAAAAATTACACTAATGGACGGGTAATGAATTGCAAACCCCCTTTACCCCTCTGACGGGACTCAAACCGACCTGATCTGTTATAGTAACACTGTAACATTCCCGGAGACATGAAGTGCAACATCAAACACGATGGAGACCACACAAGGGAGACAAAGGGACTGATTTTGCAAATACTGTGTAGAGTAATGTGTATTTTAATTAGGTCAAATGCTTGATAAAGGAAAACAATACATTTCTATTTTATTTATGATTTATGATTTATTTTGCAATACTTATTTGTTTTCTTTTTTTTAAATTGTTTTCTCCTATACCAAGCCAAATTCCTTGTATGTGAAAACCCACTCGACAAAGACCTGATTCAGACAAAAGGTTAAAGGAATAGTTCAGCCAAAAACAATATAAATGGTATATAGTACTTACCACAGGCTCTTTCTAAGATTTCTACCAAATAATGTGAAGGTGAGCTGAGCGCCCGAACAAAGAACATATACCAGTGCAACCAGACTTCAACGGAGGCCGAACAAAAGACAGCAAAAAACGTTATAAAAGAAAATTCCTGTGCAGCATCTGTAGTGTCTTGTCATTCATGGGCTCATGGAAATCCAAGCACAACTGTTTTCGCTAAACTATTGCTAAACAAAGCATTTTCAGATTATCCTCCTGTGAAGGTATTTGTTATGCACACGTGTCACCCAAAATCTATTGTTTTCCGTTGAACTATTCCTTTAGCATGGAGAAAAGAGTTTGTATTAACTGCGGAACAAGAAGTTTGAAATAAAGGGCCGTCTCTAATGCAAGCATTTCCCAAATAAAGGCCTAGTTCTCTCTGATACTGAGGTGAATAAAGAATGAACACATTTTGAGTTATATATATATATATATATATATATATATATACCTGTATCAGCATAATGACGTCTGCTGAATTCAGGCCGTCCGTCACCTTCAGATGGAGCTCATCCTCAGTGGTCTCAGAGTCATCGTGGATGTACCTGCGACACAAACAGCCATCACACTCTGTCAGCACAACAAAGTATAGTTACAAAATGTAGATTTAGTTTAATAGATGTTTCTCAGAGGTTGAGGCTCTATGGAGGATTTATTTTAATATTTATTCCTCTTTGGGTAACATCTGTAGTAATTTGGAGGAGGTGCATGTTGAACAATAACAAGCTAATCAAACTCAGACACCTTCAAAAATTCCAGTTTACAAACAGAATGGTAATGATAATAGAAGTGGTAAACAATCCAGTCAAATACTGACCGAGGGCCTTTTTTCACCTGTTTGTTACATTGTATTCATCTGATCGGATTAGTTTTGGTTTCACATGGCAATGATGCGATGACGCACTAGAGAACTCTACATGACAAACCTCCATCCTGCCGTCATCATCTTCATCACATCCTCTCGGAAAATTATTGAAGCGTGTTGAATTTGTGTGAGTTTTTCACACATGTAATTTTGGTTTGGATCAAACTGAAATGTCTGAAAGTCTGCACCAAACGATGGAGGTGTGAAAGGGCCCTGAGACTTGCTAGATGTCGAAGAAGGAAGTCTATTGACACATTTCTTAGTGAAATGTAGTCACTGCAGAATAGATGACAGTATACTGTATGTCTATATACAGTACATGCATATATTTATAATTTATACAGGTCAACCAGCACACCTAGCTGCAAGTTAGCAAGGTCAGCTGTTTTACTTGCCCTCCAGCTCTTGATTAGCTTAAAATGCTTGAGCAAATTTGGTAATTTGGGCAAAGGAGGGAGAGTTGGAAAATATGCAGTGATTGGGGACTGACACCACCGAGCTGCAGAGCCTGAACTAACCGCTGTTTAAATCAACCAAATCAAAATGGTTGAATCAAAGATTTAGTTTAGCTTTGTTTGTGTACTGATTTGTACCCGCACATCAAAAGATGTGTGGGTACTCACACAGGGACCAATCACACTCATCCACCCACATTTAAATGGTCCACATCCAAAACACAGACCTGACTGAATGTGTTATTTCCTCCTGAGGTTTGAGTTTATGTTACTGTGGGGTTCAGCGGCCAGATCAGTGAGGACACTGTAAACAGAAACTCCACTAAGTTCCAGTGAGAAGGCTTCAGACTAACAGTTTAGAGAGGAATCAGCTCACGTGGGTGCACAGTGTGTAATCATGCAACTGAAGTATGTGACCATGTAATTACTGTGTTAGCTCTCTGTGATATTCACACAGCTTTGATCATGTTTAGTCTCAATGTATCTGCAGTCAGTGATCCAGAAAACCATCAGCACAAGAAAATGTGTTTGTTTATTACATCACTGTATTTTTCCAGAGCTATTTAAATAAATAAGTTACGAAATTAATTAATTTCTGTTTTTCAAAATCTGGGTCTTGTGTTTTCAGAAAGCTGAATCATCAGTGATGTGAAGAAAACCAAAGGTAACTAAAATGACTATTATATTTAGTCTAAAATCATATGAATCATTCCCCAGCCCCTCACCCTGACCCCCCCCCCCCTCACCCTGACCTTACAGAGGGAGTGGTTTTAATATGAATGAATGTGTTGAAATTTTGAGAAACAGATTTTTAAATTATTATAATTGCATCAAAAAAAGTGGAGATTTTCTGACGTTTAGGTCAAGCTCCAAAAACACTGGATTAATTCCCATAATGCAACCTGGGTGATCCGAACACAAGAGGACAGCTCTAAGTACAGAAGTGAATGCATTGAGATCTCAGACCAGGTTCGGAGGTGGTCTGGGCCGCATCCTTTTAGCAGTGTGTACACCAATGTGTCAACTGACGTCCTCATGACACAAAATGACCATAAAGACACAAAACAACCACAAAGAGACATAAAATTACCATAACACTAGGAACTGACTTGAAAGACACAAAACAACAACAAAAAGAGGCTCCTATGTGGTACAGGTGGTGGGGCCTTTTGCATGTCTGCGCCCAGGGGCCGCCCATATTCCGCCCATTCCCACACTGTGTCTGACCTGAGTCGGAGTCCTCTCAGGTCCTGCAGGGTGAATTTGTCTCCCTGCAGCAGCGTCCTGCCCTGCAGCTCCAGCCGGCCGTGGCGAGCCGTCTTCTGAACTTCCACCCTCAGACCCTCCTCCCGGCTGTCCCGGTCCTGAACCAGGAGGTGCTCCTCAGTCACAAAGGCCCCTCCACCCTCCTCCACCCGCAGCAGGTTGGTGAAGGCCTGACAATCACACAGAGGATCAACCAACCAAACTGTATATTCAAAAGTCGAGTGAAATTAAAAATGATGAAATGACAAAAAATAGAAGTTTACTGAATGTTCACTTTGATGTATTGGAACATTATAAAACTACACAACCTCCAGCCAGAGATCATCACATGGCATCAACACCACCAACATCTAGTGCTTTAACGCCCATAAAACATTCATCATTCAAATCAACAATCCAGTTTGTGTTTGACCTCTGACCTCTGGCGCCTGGTCGTCAACGGGGGTGACGGTGATGTTGAAGAGAAGGCCGGAGATGGTGCCGCCGTGGTGGTCGCTGACGGAGAAGACGAACTGGATGAACAGCGGCTCTGGGCCGATGTCCTCTACCGGAGGCATGAAGGCCACTTTCATGTGGTTCACTGCATGCTGGAAGAACACAGGACACAAAGTTTACTTACTCAAGTACTTTTCTTCGATACAGTTTTAAACTGCAAACCCCATCAACTACCTAGTAAGGCCTTACAAAGACTGTGGTAGTATGTCGGATTCTCAGTCACCCAGCAAAATACACCAACAACTACTTTGCAACCACCGAGCAACAATTCTGCAAACTCTTGTTTTTAGGCGTGGGAAGTAATAAGTACATTTACTCATGTACTGTACAAAGTACAATTTTGAGTTAATAACTTTAATCTTTATTATTTTTTATACTTCTATTACACTAAATTTGAGAATACTTACTACGAAATGTATTTGTAAAAATTATTGAAAAAAATTCTAAACATAACAGTTTGTAAAATTGTAAAACGTGACTCAATCTGCCAGTGCTATAAAACTATTCCAACTTGTTTTAAATGCCAATTAACTTTCTAAAATTACATTTTTCATCATTCTAGTGCTGCAAACTGCCTTTCTTGTTTCAAGCTACAGAAAAGGATTTGGACCTTGAGGTGAGATTGTTTTGTTAGTTAACTGATCATTACTTAGTCAATATAACATCTATTTAGAAACATATATTATATTCTTCATTAAACTGCTTCTCGTGGTAGGATCCAGCTGGGTGTATATGTTATTATGCTGTTAATGTGTTTTGTATGTATTTTCCAACCTGTGTGAAGGACTTTAACACCGGCACCATGTGGTCTCTCTTCATGGTGTTGGTGGTGTCTGTGTAGAACAGACGTCCTGCATCCATCAGCCTGAAAATTAAAAATACATAAAAAGGAAGGTTTCATTCAATTTCAGGATCAATGCGTGTTTCTTATTCACAGTGTAAATCAGACATATTTGAAGGTGTTCGAAGTTTTATTTTATTTGTGCTAAGCTAGGCTAAAAACATCCTGGACCTGAATATAGCAGAGGGAGTCCCACTGTGTCCTTACCCAGGATGCAGTGGGCTGAAGCAAGGCTGTGTGATGACGTAGGTCAGGTCTGTGTCTGGATGTTCTCTATCAGTGAAGTGAAGGTGCGTCTGAGTGACGTAAACCACCTCCGTCTCCTTTACCGTTAGAGAGCGAACGCTGCCGGAGACTTCCACCGGGAGCTGGTCCTTCACCGGGAAAACATGGACCACCACCGTCTGGATCCACGGGGGGGGAGAGGGGTCAGTGTGACAGGACAATACCTTTCTATTCTACTCTAAGTCTGTCTAACAATGTTTCTTTGAATCAAACCCATCATTATTTCTTTGACTCACATATGTCTGGGAAAGGTTGGGCGGCTGGTGGCTGTCAGACAGTGTGAAGTCGAAGGAGTCCTCAAACTGTTCCTCTCCAGAGTGCTGGTAGTAGATCTGACCCTGGAGCAGATCTCTCTGCAGGAAACTGTCCACTGGATCTCCTGCATGGACAAAAAATGAATCGTCAATATTTACAACCCAGCGGCTGCATGACGAGAAGATGAGCATCGATGCAAAACCATGTCGGCTTGTTGACCTGCTACAACTCTGCAGCATTTAAGTGTTCAGTATATTTATTAGTAGGAAATTAGTTTTCTCTGCTTAAAATTGAGACATGTTTTACTAAATGATGCATTAATGTTTTTTAAAAGTAATGTTTTCTATGTTTTGTAATTTAAATTTTAGGCTGTAAAAAATGTAAAACTAGTGTAGTCGAGTGGTACTTCTTTGATATTGATGGACTTCTACTAAGAGATAATATGTTCCATATTTATGTAATCACATTTTTAAATGTTATGATTTCATGACTTTTCTATGAACACATAAAAATTAACTTTTAGTTTTTATATATTTGTAATTTATTTGCTTTAAGTGTCCTGAAGATAGACATACACAGCGTGCTTCATCATAACTCTGTGTTTAGTTTTCCTTTTATCACCACTGCTGTTAGATGCTTGTGGACTGTGTTTATTTAAGTGACTGATAAGAGAGCATGGCATGAAGTTCTCCCAGTCAAGAACAGCAACCACAAGTTATCTTGGTCGCTGAAACTACAGCATAGGCAACAGATTTGAATTTATCTGCACGAATCAATGCCAATATTTAGTTAAGTGTTATTTAAGAATATAAATAAATGAAGATGTTTGAGCTCTTTTCAATCAGTTACCTGCATTATATTCCAAACAACCTAAAGTCCAAAGCTATGTAAATACCTGAGGGTGAACTCAGAGATCCTATTCTTTAGATGGCTATAAGTGACGATGAAATGTTTCATAATTAAAAAGTACAATTTTCAGTTGTGAACAAAACCTATTTTGATTGATTCTAACATAATTGACATCATCTTAATCAGCTGCAGCAGGTGAAAGTTCAAATCAAAAGTTCAAAAACATTTTTGGAGTTTAGGGTCAATTCTAGAATTTCTTACATAAAAGAGAAAGAGAGTTATTCTAACGGCCCTGTCACACATATCCTTATGACAGAAAGGTATGCTGTGGTCTAACCTATTGATAGAGCATCACTTACTTATACAAAATGTATCAGACGAATACCCAACAAATGCATAACGTATACACAAATATGACGTATACAACAATATCAGCAACACGCTGGTGTACGTTGATATAAGGTAAGGTATAAGTAGTATTCGTTAAGAGCAGGCGGTGTTACGCTGGGGTGCGTTGTTGAACGCTGATGTTTTGAGCATGTTCAAAATTACCGGACGTAACCGACGTGTGCTTCATAAGATATGCAGACGTTACGTTACGTTAGACATACGTGAATACGGAATACGTACGTGAATACTTACCTACGTGAATATAGTACGTAAATACCTACGTGACTACGTTAGAGGAACGTTAGATATAGGCTACATCGGCTGACGGTGAATCCTACAGCCAATGTATTGATAACGAGTGGATACCCTATTCCTACCCTATGTTAACATTATGCCTGACGACGGAGTAACTTATTAAACGTGTTTCTACAGTACAGCTAGCGTTCAACATGTTAGCCGTTCTCCAGCATCAGCATGACGTGAACCAGATGGCACTTTTCCAGCTCCGTTGGCCAGACGCTCTGATACGTTATGTATAAGTAAGTGATACGCTATCAATGTTTGACATACGTATAATAATTTGTTATGTATTCGTTATGTATACGTCAACTACAACACCGCTGTGGAAAAGTTGGACGTATTTGGACTCTGACAAATTTTGAGCTACTTTTCATATACGCCGGCATGTTTCTGCCATACGGAATTGTGTGACAGGGCCGTATGTCTGGCGTGTTCGGCGTATCGTCTGCGTCCTTCAAACGATCACAACTTACCCTTAATTTATATCAACCTATTGCAGATATTTTGTATGTTTCTGTCATACGGATATGTGCGACAGGGCCTTTAGATCTTACATATAGAGTTTATACACACTTGTTTAAGCACAGTGTGATGTTTTAACAATGTGTAACATTTGTTACATAACGACAACAACACCTGTTTTTGTTGCTGAAGACATTTCTCAAACATGGTACAAAAATAAGAGAATAAACTAAAAAATCTGATGTCAAGGTTGAGGACATGATAATGTCTTTTGTTTACAAACTTTGAATTTTAGAAAACATTTTTAAAGACCCCTTTATTTGTTAGGTATAATTTCTAACCACAGTCACAGCATTGATCTTCAAAACAAACCAGATGCACCTCCTTCTAACCTTATTTCAAGATGCATTCTTTGTGGGATTTTTTATTTTCCCTAAATCAAACTAAACTCGCCCCACCCTCACCTGTCTCGTGGGCGGAGGTCTTCCTGACCAGCTGCCCCGCCCTGGGGCTGGAGGCCACCTGGTACAGGATGTAGTCGTCGCTAGAGTCCAGGTCGGAGGCCAACAGCATGTACTCCTCCAGCCTCACGGCGCCGCCCTCTTGCACCTCCACCGCCACGTTGTTGATGAGGAACGGCGGGGAGTCGTCTTTGGGCAGGATGTTGATGGGGAACTTGTGGCGGATGCTGTGACGGCCATCGCTGATGCGGAAGACGATGTGGTCACGGGTGGTGTCGCTGTCGGAGTGATGGTAGACGACCACGCCCTCCCTCAGGTCCCTTACACGAAACATGAACGCCTTCCCGCCTGGGAGACAGGAAACACCATCAGACTGTACACAGGTTTACATCTGCAGAGGAAGTTTATACATGTGATTTGCTCAGATGGAGCACAGCGGGTGTAAAAGGCAAAGATGATATACTATACAGTATATATGTGAGAATGATTTAAATAAAATGTAAACTAATGAAATCATGGTCTAGACCTTTAATATTTGACTCAAATCAGACTGTGAATAAAATTCCCAGGAGAAACTTTAGGGCTGGACAATAATTAAATCAGGTCATGTTGAGATGATATGATCACATTATAATGGTCATAATATCTTGATTTACATTTTTGATTTATACAAACATTCAGAAAAGTTTTCTCATTGCATGAAACAAAACAAAAATGTTAACGTTTTTATCATATTTTTAATGTATTTGTTATATCCATCTAAAATGGAAAAATATTTGTATTAATATTCTTATTATGATATTGATTGATGTTCATATGACCCAGCCCAAACGTTGCAATCAAAGAAGTAGCTTAAAGGTACATTTATGTCAATGTATGTCTACATTTAATTAATCAGATTCAAAGAAGAAACATGTGGACAAATAACTTATAACATAATGTAAATGAATAAAGTTAACAAGTAGAAAACTATTAACGTAAATACGTTTCTTTGGAGTTCTAGCTCCACAAAATACTGTTTCTAGTATCAATAAATTCAAATTTGTGCTTGAAAAACAGACTGTGGCGTCTGTACTCGGCGTTAGTCAGTATGAAGAGTTGGACGGAACATAAAAAACTTGTCTGTCCTACATTAATAAAATGTAGGCCGTGTCCATCTGTCAGCTGTCTGCTTCTGGCTGGCCTCCCTCACACTGCACATCATGCTAACCGCTAACAGCAGAGCATCACATGACTGGCGGCCTACTGGCGGACATGTGTTGTTGTCAGAGGACGACTCGGTTTCCAGCCAAAGCTTTCGCACTTTGATTCAATTACCGTCTCCAACACATGCACTGTTTTTTTCTCTCATTGTCACTTGGAAATAACAAGTTTCTCTTAGCGCCTGAAGGCACCGCAAGGCGCTGGCTGGGGTTTGTGCTGCGAACACCGGTGGGGTAAAACATGGCGTCCTTCCCGGTGGCCGCCCAGTTGCCAGGATTAGGGGCTTCCTGTCTCCCTTGCGCATGCCAGAGAGACAGAAGGGCAAGGTCAGCAGACAGATTGAGAGACGAGCGGTCGCGAGCCCGAACCTCATTAGTAACTTTACCGAAGGAAAGCGGCTACTGGTCCAAGTGATGGAAACAACTTGGTAATTGGGCCCAAAGGTGGCGTTGGGCAACAGGCCCATAAAGAAGAAAATAGGATGGGAGGTGTGTGTGTGTGTGTGTGTGTGTGTGTGTGTGTGTGTGTGTGTGTGTGTGTGTGTGTGTGTGTGTGTGTGTGTGTGTGTGTGTGTGAGTGTGCGCATCAGGACAGGCAACCATCCATTTGGCTGAAGGCGTTGGACCAAGTCTGCAGTGACTGTCCCCCCACGCTGCAGCGTCGTCGCCTCCCCCCGAGTCGCAGCATGGAGGGTCAGCGGCACTCTCCTCAGAGACACAGCTCCACCAGAGGACCCACTCACTGCTTCCTACAGGCTCCCGTACATACATGTGTGCAGGGCACAGCCAAACTTTTGTTCCTTCTAAACAGCAAGTGGCAGATAAACAAGACTCCAAACTGAAGAGAGAAAATGTTGCTGGAGCAGGTGCTGCTGCTGTCCAACACGGGGGGGGGGGGGGGGGGGGGGGGATGGAAACATGCCTAGTGGGACAAAAGTTTCAACAACCATCCAACTACTATACTGTACTGTGAAACAAGACTCGTCTGCACATGTGTTTGATGGTTGGGTAAAAAGAGAGAGACAAGAAGACCAGCTGATTAAAAAATATATATAAAAAATTCAGATTAATAACGTAACAAGAGAGGAAAAAGGCAGCGCAGACTGTTGGTAGTTAAGTTAATTTACTGAATAAATACTGAATTTAAGAATTCGACAATCTTGAAATATTGTGCTTTTTACTCCACTACATATTTTTTAAATCCAATAATGTAAAATATATAATTCTGAAATTGACAATTTTGCATAATGAGTACTTTTACTAAAAAAAGATTTTGAATGCAGGACTTTTACTTCTAACAGAGTATTTCTACAGTGGTATTAGTACTTTTTAAAAGTTCCGAGTATTTCTTCCAACACTGTTGAAATGAAATGACCCAACTATCCTTTTCATCTTCCTCTCTTAGAGGTTTCTAAGACCACAAGAGTCATAGTTCACATGATCGTTAGAATCGTGAATGTTTTAGGTATTTGACAATAAACAAATGAACAGTGTTGCTGTTTAGAACCGGTGGTTCAACATATTTAACAGTAACTTCACTGTTCCTGGATAACGATACCATACTGTAACAGCGATCTCTCAGGTATGATCAAATTAATTTCCCTCCCTAATATTTGTAGTTAGCGAGAGTTAAATTGGCACTTAACCAGACTTTTGAAAAAAAAAAATCTGTTCGGAACAGTGGTTCCCAATCTGTGGGTCAGGATGCCTCCCATCCCAAGTATCCCAAGATAAATATATGGCGCCATAAATTATATCTATTTTACACAAACATTTTTTTTATTTATTCAAAGTTTTCTCTAGTTTTTGCTTCTGTCAAATACCAAATACTTTAACATCCTCAGGCCTCTAGATACTGAGTTAATCTCTAAACACAGAACTCACTGAAAGCCCACTGCGAGGAACTCTTGCAGGTCACGATTATTCATTTTATGTGAACGTTACTCAATTAGAGAGGGATCACATGTTTAATATCAGCCACAAATGTGATGAAACGAGCCGGAGAATCAGTTGAAAACACACCTCCTCTCCCTCTGAGCTTCCCCTGTTCATACACGTCTAAAGCAGCCATGAAAGGTTAACTCCCTGCCTGAACCCCTCGGGGTGCCTACACTCCTGCCACCTCAGCCCCCCCCCCCCCCCCCCTCTTCACTGCCCCCCTCCTAGCTGGTAGCATGAAAACCTGTTTGGGGACAGTGCATCTGCTCCCTGTGCACGGCGGCATGAAATGGCATAAATCCCTCCAATCTGCTCGGTCCAGCTCCCCGTTTGAGACAAAGAGGTCGTCTCCCAATGCGCTGGGCTGGAAAGGACAGACGTGGATGGAGAGGGAGGCGGCGGAAGCAGCAGCAGCCTCCGCGCTGCCACGGCCCCCCTGGCGAAGTGGCCGCGGCCCCATTTTACACCTGATTAGAAAACACATGCAGGGCCACTAGACATATGCTTCCCCAGCCACACCACAGTCCCTGAAGGATGGGCAACACATGGAGGAAAAAGGGCGGAAAAGGCCAGACGACGTTTGCTGGGAATTCCCAGGGCGGTGTGTGTGTCAAAATACCAGCACGGGATTAAAGGGCCGAGGTATGAGGACAAGGGATCAAACTCTTTCAAAGTAATGGGACTCCATCTTTGTGCTGCATGTCAATAAATGTACAAATGTGCATTTTACTGCCCTCCATCATCAGTTTACACTCGCTTTATGTGCTGCATCCACTCAAGAATGCACTGAGGTGATTGATCTTGTTGTCTTGGTTTGATCCAGCTTCTTCGAGCTTCAAACACACGTCTTTTCCCCAACATGCAAGTGGTTTGATTCATAGAGAGATCCATGAATCACACTTTCGATTACTATTAAAAAAAATTAAATACTTTTTTTCATAAATTTTATATGTATGTCAGTGTGTATGTATGCATGTGTATATACTGAATGTATATGTGTGTACGTGTATTTAATGTGTTTTCTTTTATTATAGTTTCGGTAAGGTATTAGTAATATGTTACATTTGTTATTACCACTATTTTATATATATTTAAGTTGCCGTATCATTGTTATGTTTATAATTAGACTTATTTTCTACATAAGTACATCTGTACACTTACGTGTCCTTTTGCTTTCTTTTAACCTCTTAAATCTATTTCATCATGCCCAGATGGGAATGTTAATGCATCCTACATATTGTAATAGCACTGTAAATTGAGTATCTTTCGATAGAAAAACAGAAGTAAAAAAATGCAGCTGCTGATATGAACAGAAGGCGGAATCTAAACTAAACAACAGATTATAGTTGATTAAGGTGCAGCAGCTGTGTCGTCATTCAAATGTAAAAGTGAAGGTACCCCGTGACCTTTGACCTCACCTCTGACGCTAAGGCGTCCATGAAGGGGTCCGTCCACAGCCACCAGGTAGACTGCATCAATGTTGTCGTTGTCGACTATCTGCAGCTCCTCCCACGTGATTGGTCGGGACTGACCCTCCAGCAGGTCCAAACCTGAGACATCAGAGGCACAACAACAAATCTGAAGGCCTTTAAAGTTTAGCTTAAACAAGATGAGATTATAAGAAAAACTTTTGTTATGGATAAATCAATATAAATGGATTTATAATAGTAAAACTTTGGTACCCATATTCCAGGACACTCTGGGTGCATTTGTTTCAGCCACCCTGATGGAGATGTGGACCATGAACGGGGGGCTGGTCATATAGGAACCGTCTATAGCCTGGAACTCCACCTACCATAAAATGGATTACCACAATATTACAAGATATATGACTGGAAATGGAATATTGAATGAAAGAGTTTGAGTTATACATGAGACATTTTTAATGTAACCTTTAATAGTATGTTGGGTTTTGATTTCCAAATAAAACACCAGATGGTTGTGAGTTCAAAACCAGGGCTGCCACCATTGAGCCCCTGAGCAAGATACTTAACCCTGAGTTGCTCCAAAAACTATTTTGGGCTACAAAAGTGTGAAGTGTGAAACACCGAAGTTTTTTTGACGATACATTTCTCACTTCATTTATTTTGATTGGTTTTCTATGTTTTAAGCCTATCTTTATCCTTCATCATAATTAGCATAACCTCCAGTACCTCGTAGTTCCTGCGTTGTATTTGGCTGCTGTTGGGCGGCTGGTAGGCCACCTTCATCTCGTGGAGGTCCAGCCAGGTGAAGGACGTGACGGGCTTTGTATGGTCGTCCAGGTGGGTGACGTAGCCCTCGGCGGGAGAGGTGGTCATGTTGAAGACCAGCTTCTCCTGCGGCGTCTCGTGGTCCTTGGCGTCCAGGGAGGCAGTGGTGATCGGGGTGAGGATGAACTGGTCCACCTCCAGGATGAAGGAGGCCATGAAGGCAGCCTGAGGGGGCTGGTTCTGCATCGCACCGTGGATCAGAACCGGTAACCACACCGACTCTGCCTGGGAGAGGGTTAAAGGGAATAAAGGTAAAAGATAAAGTTACTTGAAGCCTCAATAGTTCACACATAATGCATCACGTAAAAATCAACACATACTGCCACAAGTGGTGTTGAAGAGTAAGTAAGACTACACAATCAGACGTGTTAGAAACGACAACTCATAAAGACACACTGTTTAAGTGCTAACAAGCACATGAAAAAATGGTTTTAACATATAGGATTTTTAGAGCCTTTTAAACCCTGCAGAACATCCTGCTCCACATGAAAGTGGGATGTCACCTTCTCACTGCCAATAAACCTCTCCGCGTCTCAGATGCTAATCTCGCCTGGAAAACTTCCACATCCGACTTGGATATGACTGAAGCTGCAGTTCATAAACTTTGTTAAATTAAAGCACTTTTGTGTAGCATTGCAACAAGTTGTTTTCCTCTTGCACACTATTTGAATGTGAATTCTGCACAGAAATAATACCAATATTAATTTCTGTATGTTGCCCGTACCTCCAGCAGAGCCCTGGTGGCCTTGTCCCTTAGCTCTACCCTGATGGTGATGTAGTCGATCTCTGGTGATGGAGGGCTGAGGTGCTGGTACTTCAGACCGGAGCTCAGGAAGTCCTGGCAGCTGGTTTTGAGGAAACGAACCTCCTTGGTGTCGTGAAGACAGGGTTTGTTCCCCGGACAGAGCGCTGCTGTCTCTCTGCCTGAAAGGACGACAGAGAAAAAAAAGACGTCAAACAGACAAATAAAAGACGACAAACAAACGAGAGATGAACAGACAGTTTGGAGATTTTACAAAAATCAGAACGTCTAGTCCTAAAATGTCAAATGTGCATGTGCTAAACATCAAGCATACACAAAAACGTATCCTTTCTAAACATTCTCTATTTTATTCTTAATTTTCTGTATTTAAATATTTTATTTATTTCAATTGTTTGTATTATGTTAATTTTATATATTTCTTTATTTTTATTATTATCATTGTATTTTTTTTAAGGTTTCTTAATTTTCTTTCTCTAATTTCTCTAATGTTTCACTTTTTCTTTTATTCTTTTCTCATGTTTAATTTTTCCTATATTCTTGTTTTCAATTGGATACTTTTTAGCTTTGTTGTTTTACTGTAGGGCACTTTGTAACTGTGTTTTGAAAAGTGTTACTTTTTGTAAATAAAGTTTATTATTATGATCACTTTCATTATTATTATTCCAGAGAAACTTTTAGACTTTAATAGTGAATGAGTGATTACATCCATTTATCTAACCAATGTATGTCGGAGATGTAATGTTGTAAATTAACAAATAAAAGACATAATGTTCTATTTTAAACACTAAAATAAATGTAAAATAAAATACCAATAATTTAGCTTGTTACAATTTCTTATGGGAGTCGGCCACTTCAACAACTGCTAACATCAGTGCTGTTGCTATGGTTACAGAGGTAAACTGTTGACCAGAGATATGTTCGAGGACATCTGTCAGCCAATCAGACACCAGTATGTTTTTGTGGTTTAAAAGACATTAATCTGTCCAGATGTGACGTACCCTTCCTCTGCGTGGAGTCCTCCTCCCTCACCAGCTGACCCAGAGCGGGGACGCTGGTGTCGGTGGTCATCAGCCTGACGATGCAGACGAGGTCCGCCGTGGTCCGGATGTTCAGGACGGAGCCATCGATGGCGTTGGATAACCCGTAGAACAGAGGAACCACGAGGGGAGCGCTACCCAGCTCCACCACACCAGACCCAGAGTCCACCACCCGCACCGGCAGAACCACTGTCTCCACCAGCGTGTCGGAGGACGTGAACCTCCACATGGACAACACACAGCGTGTTAGAAGAGAGAAGCACAAACACTGGCGTTTCACTGTTTATCATTTTTAAAGTGCATGAGCAGAAGCTTATTTGTATTTCTGTCTTTCAAGATCTTTCTAATACCTATAAAAAACAAGATCAAAATAATTCAGATTTCATTGAATTATGAACCCAAAATAGGTCTTTGTATTTGTATTTGTATTTGTATTTATATTTGTAATTGTATTTATATTTATATTTGTATTTGTATTTATATTTGTATTTGTATTTGTATTTGTATTTGTATTTATATTGTATTTGTATTTGTATTTGTATTTGTATTGTATTTGTATTTGTATTTGTATTTGTATTTGTATTTGTATTTATATTTGTATTTGTATTTGTATTTGGGTCTTTTCTTGGTGAATATATGAACATTTGAGAAACATTTGAAATGCTATGTCCAACTAACTCCTACAAGTATTTAAAATTATCTTACATGGCAATCAACTGTTTAAATAACAGCTAGTTTTATTTGAACTACTACGACTGTACTTTTACTGCCACTGCTAGTATCACTGCTACAAACAGTGTTGCTAACTAACCTGTAGACTCTCAGCATCACTGTGTCCTCGTCCAGCAGAGGACTTCCATTGTGGACATACTTCACCTCGTCCTCTATGAAGCTGCAGTCAAACACCTGCAAACAAGAACCACACACCGGTAAAACCACTGTACTGGTTCTGTTTATGTTTAACTCTGTTACTGCAGCAGCTGTGTCCCCACCTGTGGAGTCAGCCTCCCCACCCTCTGAGTGACGGGTTCGTTCATCACCACCTCCACCTTACAGTCTGCAGTCGGATCCACGCTGATCTTCAGCTCCTTCTGTGTGATGAACACTGATCGACCCCTGGTGACCTCCACATGTGAGTTCACCACGACCAGACTCCCGCTGCAGACGGCCGTCAACGCCAGCAGCAACAGCTCGTGGACAGTGGCCATTTTGGATCAGAGAGGTCTTCTTGTTGCACAGGTTTGTGTAAAAAGCTGTATTCTGAAGCAGAGTGAGCTGATGGATGAAGGCCTCAGTGTTTTCCATTCAGTCTGTTTCAACTCACATCTTCTTCTTTTGTCTGGTGTCACTTAAACCTGCAGAGAAGAGTTTCAATTAATATGACATTAAAATGCAGAGTGATTTTCCTGTTCTGAAAAGTCATCACAGCAGCAGATATTGTATCTTTCCTATCTTTTATCTGAATGATTGACCATATTTGTATTAGTTTAAACATCTATCTATCATCTACGTCTTTAAATGTACAATAATTTAGTTTTTTGAGCACTTTTTGGTGCTGAGCAGGTGGACAGTGGGTTTATCGAGCTTGTTTGATGAAAAGACATGTCAAATGTCCAAAACTAGGAGTTAAAAGAGATGATCTTAATTTTCTCCTGATTTGAGACTGAGAGGGACTTCTTGCAAATCATGCACTGATCCCTCAACACGGAATCTGGTGATGTTCAAAATAAGTTATTTACCCCTTAAAACTGCTTAAAATCATCTGCTCAGCTCTAAATTTCTACAAATGCCCTTAGCCAACACCAAAATTCCTTGAAATCCTCCAAACCCTTAAAAAAAAGCTCCAAAAACTCCCAGCATGCAGCTGGCCGGCCCGGTGTCTTCCCCCGCTGCTCCACACTCTCAGCCGGAAAACTCTTTCACCCTCCATTTCACTTCAAAACTAAAGCCCACTAAAGGAAACAAGGGGTTAATCTGCGTGACCTCGTAGAGCTGCTGGAAATGGCATGGGACGGGGCGGGGCGGGGGAGGAGGGCGAGGGTGTTTTCAGGATCAAAGCAGGGCACCAACTGGAGCCGGCGTGTCACTTCCCATCCAGCCAGATGAGCGTCGGTTCGTTAGTTTGAGGTTTCAGCTGGATGTGTGTTAACCTCACAGTGACTGCAGCTCTGTAGAAACATGCCTTACATGGAGCTCAGGACATGTGTGAACCTTATGATGATATTACAGAACATCCACAAAGCTTTCTGACGACTTTGTGCACGAGCTGTTTAAGATTCAGTTTGGCCTTAGATTTGTTGTTCTAAACCAGCACCTGCACCTGCATGCATGTCTTTTATTGGGGCTTTGCTTCTATTGTGCCAGAGGAATCGATGTATGTTCTACAGGCCTACTGCATGTGTTTTATGTCAGGTCTGATGCTTTACATGTTCCAATGAAAGTGTCTAATAATGGAGCGCAATGTTGTAATACTTAATCTATATTTTTATTAACATTAATCATTGCTTTGTATGTCTTGTATTATGAGCCTCTCTGTTGCATGCTTAAGTACCTTAATGGTGTCCTGTTTTGGGTTTTAATGACTGCTCTGCATGCTTATACAAGATACTTTTTATTTTATTGTTATATTCTGTTTTTAGAGTGACTTTGTAACATGTGTCCAGGGAATACAGATGGCGTTTTTACAGAAGAATTAATGTGCACGGTCCCTGTTTATGGTCCAGTGTGTAGGATTTAAGGGGATTCTGGCAGGAATGGAATATAATATTCATAACTATGTTTTCATTAGTGTATAATCACCTGAAACTAAGAACGGTTGTATTACCTTAGAATTAATTATAATTGTTGTTTTTTCTTCAGTAGGCCTATAAAATTAATATTTTCCTATATTTGTCTTTCAAACATGGTCAGATCTTGTAGTTGTAAGGTGTTGACACAGTTGGATGCCTATGTTGTAAGAGTGGCGTGTGGGCGGAGCTGTGTGGCGGAGCGACAGAGAGAGAGAGACCTGGAAATGAGTCAGCATTTTTGCACTTCTGGTTTCCTCGTCTCAAAGTCGATGGGTTATTTGAAAAGGTTTTTGCCTTAATTAAGAGAGATGTTCACTCCTGAAGTTGTCAGTCGTCTTCACGTCGAACATGGAAACTCATGTAGACTACTCACTAGTCCGCCTTTACAGCCCTTATTGTGTTTATACCTGCTCTCTTGCAAACTATTCTAACTCAAACTTTCCAACTTGAAGAGTTATACGTTTTTTTACACCAAGCCGAAAGGCTTTTGTAGAAGAAGTAGACGCAAAGGCGAATTACAAGGAAGCTTAGTGGTGGTGACCCATTGGCCTGTTGTCGAGGGAACACGGACAAGGCTAACTTCCAGGTTCGCCTACAAAAATACATCTTCCCTGCAGCACTCTATTGTCATATAATTAAAATGCTACCAGTGTATTTTCATACAATGAAAAACTTGGCTGCTTTCGATCAACTTGTACAAAGAATACATACTGAATCAGTAGGACTCAGTGCTAATGTTAGCATACTAGAACGCTAAAAGATAACTAGCTTCCACTTTGGAGTGTACAAATGTATAACTCAATGGGTCCTCCCAAATGTTAATAGCTTAATTTGGTCATCAAAACATTAGATATTTCACACTATGTGTAAACAAAAAACGAAAAGAGAGGAAGATAACAGTTTGTCTGCTAATAATTTATTTTAATTTTTAACCAAGCAATGTTAAACTGAAATATCTCTAGTATTTGATATATTACCATAACATTTTGTAGACATCCATGCTCCCCAGAAGATACATCAGATTTTCCTCTTAGCATTTAGCTCAAGGCACTGCTGTGGCTAAGTGCAGCCTCTCCGAGATGCTAGCATAGAGGTAGACTGTTTCAATTTAAATGTAAAGCTTTATTTTTTCATTACAGGGTTATTTAACACCTGGATTAAGTTGTTTAGTTTGTATACAGTAAGTTTGGTTCTAGCCTAGCTAGCCTATACAGGTTAGCACACTGCACACACTGCCTTTGTAAAATAAAGTTTTATCAAAGGTTCTTCAGACAGAGAGCAAAGACATTCATCCACTCACTTCCCTGCAATTACTCCAAGAGGAATATATTTTCTAGTCTCACCTAAACACAGCCTGAGGATTGGTGCCTTTTCTC